>NC_056734.1:916193446-916495946 GCF_019279795.1 Protopterus annectens
AGCCAAATTATTAGAGTTATTAGAATCTAGTAGGGTAAAACAATCTATAGACCTGATGTTATCTGTGTCCTTTCTGGGTAGATACCTAGTTTGAAGTAGGGGTCAGGGAGGGGAGCGAAGTGAGCGTAGAGACTTGAGCGGACTAGAATCCCCAGGCTAAAGATTGCAGGGTAAGTGTCTAAATAGACAAATTGTTAGGAGTAATTAGAGTATAACACCCCCCGGGCTAAATATTGCAGGGAAAGTGTCTTAATAGTCATAAGTGTGGAAATAGCCAAATTGTAAGAGTTATTAGAAACTTGTAGGAAAAAACAATCTATAGACCTGATTTCAGCTGTGTCTTTTCTGAGTAGGTACCTAGTTTGAAGTAGGGGGCAGGGAGAGGAGCCGGTGAGTCTAAAAGGAGCTGCCTAGAACCCCCCGGCTAAAGACTGCTGGGCAAGTGTCTAAATAGCCGTAAGTGACTAAATAGCCAACTTGTTAGGAGTTATTAGAATCTAGAACACCCCCCTGGCTAACTATTGCAAACTAAGTGTCTAGATAGCTGTAAGTGTCTACATAGCCACATTGTTAGGAATTATTAGAATCTAGTATGAAAAAATAATCTATAGACCTGATTTCAGCTGTGTCTTTTCTGGGTAGATACCTACTTTGAAGTAGGGGCATGGAGGGGAGTGATGTGAGCATAGCAAGCTGAGCGTGCTAGAACCCCCCCAGGCTAAAGATTGCAGGGTAAGGGTCTAAATAGGAGTTATTAGAATCTAGACCCCCCCCCCCAGGCAAAAGAATGCAGGGTAAGTTTCTAAAATGCTGTAAGTGTCTAAATAGTCAAATTGTAAGGAGTTATCAGAATCTAGTAGGGAAAAACAATCTATAGACCTGATTTCATCTTTGTCCTTTCTGGGTAGATACCAAGTTTGAAGCAGGGGGCAGTGAGAGGAGCAAATTTAGCATAGCGAACAAAGTGGGTTAGAAACCCCACAGGCTAAAGATTGCAGGGTAAGTGTCTAAATATCCATAAGTGTCTAAATACCCAAATTGTTAGGAGTTATAAGAATCTTGCACTCCCAAGCTAAAGATTGCAGGGTAAGTGTCTAAATAGTCATAAGTGTCTAAATAGCCAAATTGTTAGGAGATATTAGAATCTAGAAACCCCAAGACTATAAGTGTCTAAATAGACGTGTCTAAATAGCCAAATTGTTAGGAGTCATTAGAATCTAGTAAAGAAAAACAATCTATAGACCTGATTTCTGCTGTGTACTTTCTGGGTACATACCTAGTTTGAAGTAGGAGGCAAGGAGGGGAGTGAAGTGAGCATAGAAAACAGAGCGGGCTAGAATGCCCCCAGGTATAAGGTTTCAGGGTAAGTGTCTAAATAGCCATGACTAAATAGCCAAATTGTTAGGAGTTATAAAATTCTTAATCCCCTAGCTGAAAAGATAGCAGGGAAAGTGTCTAAATAGCCGTACGTGTCTAAACAGCCAAATTGTTATGATTTTTTTAGAATCTAGAACCCCCAGGCTAAAGATGCAGGGTAAGTGTTTAAATAGCTGTAAGTGTCTAAATAGACAAATTATTAGGAGTTATTAACATCTAGTAGTAAAAACAATCTATAGACCTGATTTCAGCTGTGTCCTTTCTGGGTAGATACATAGCTTGAATTAGGGGGCAGAGAGTGGAGCAAAATGAGCGTAGCGAACAGAGCGGGCTAGAAGCCCCCAGGCTAAAGATTGCATAGTAAGTGTCTAAATAGCCATAAATGTCTAAATAGCCAAATTGTTTGGAGTTATTAGAATCTAGAACCCCCTCAGGTTAATGACTGCCGGGTAAGTGTCTAAATAGCCGTAAGTGTCTAAATAGACAAATTGTTAGTAGTCATTAGAATCTTGTAGGGAAAAACAATCTATAGACCTATTTTTCAGCTGTCTCCTTTGGGGTAGATACCTAGTTTAAAGTAGGGTTAAGGGAGGGGAGCAAAGTGAGAGTAGCAAATGGAGCAGCCTAGAACCACCCAGGCTAAATATTGCATGGCAATTGTCTAATTAGCTGTAAGTTTCTAATCAGCCAAAATGTTAGGAGTTATTAGATTCTAGAACCTTGCAGGGTAAATATTGCAGGGTAAGTGTCTAAACAGCTGTAAGTGTCTCAATAGCCAATTTATTAGGAGTTATTTGAATCTAGTAGGGAAAAACAATCTATAGACTTGATGTCAGCTGTCTCCTTTCTGGGTGAACCGAACACAGAGAATGATGTGGGCTATAACCCCCCAGGCTAAAGATTGCAGGGTAAATGTCTAAATAGAAAAAAATTCTTGAACACCCCCAGGCTAAAGATTGCAGGGTAAGTGTCAAAATAGCCATACGTGCATAAATAATCAAATTGTTAAGAGTTATTAGAATCTAGTACGGTAACAGAATCTTTAGACCTGATTTCAGCTGTCCTTTCTGGGTAGATACCTAGTTTGATGTAGGGGCAGGGAGGGGAGTGAAGTGAGCATAGCAAAAGGAGTGGGCTTGAAACCCCCAGGCAAAAGATTGCAGGGTAAGTGTCTAAATAGTCATAAGTGTCTTAATTTCCAAATTGGTAGGAGTTATTAAATCTAGAAACACCCACACGCTAAATATTGCAGGGTAAGTGTCTAAATAGCCGTAAGCATCTAAATAGCCAAATTGTTAGGAGTTATTAGAATCTAGTGGGCAAAACAACCCATAGGCATGATTTCAGCTGTGTCCATTCTGGGTAGATACCTATTTTGAAGTAGGGGGAAGGGAGGAGAGCGAAGTGAGCATAACAAACAGAGCTGCATAGAACCCCCCAGGCTAAAGATTGCAGGGTAAGTGTCTAAATAGTCGTAAGTGTCTAAAGAGCCAAATTGTTAGGAGTTATTAGAATCTAGTTTGGAAAAAAAATCTATAGACCTTTTTTTCAGCTGTGTCCATTCTTGATAGATACCTAGTTTGAAGTAGTAGGCAGGGAGAGGAGCAAAGTGAGCATAGAGAACGGAGCTGGCTTTAACCCCTCCAGGCTAAAGATTGCATGGTAAGTCTCTAAATAATCGTAAGTGTCTAAATTGAAAAACTGTTAGGAGTTATTGGAATCTAGAATCTCCCAGAATAAAGATTGCAAGGTAAGGGTTTAAATAGTCGCACGTGTCTAAATAGCCAAATTGTTTGGAGTTATAAGAATCTAAAACCCACCCCTGGTTAATGATTGCAAGGTTAGTGTCTAAATAGCCGTAAGTGTCTAAATAGCCAAATTGTTAGGAGTTACTATAATCTAGAACCCACCCCCATTATAAACATTGCAGGGTAAGTGTCTAAATAGTCATGTCTAAATAGCCAAATAGTTAGGAGTTATTAGAATCTAGAACCCCGCCCCCGCACTAAAGATTGCAGGATAAGTGTCTAAATATTTGTAAGTTTCTAAATAGCCCACTTGTTAGGAGTTATTAGAATCTAGACCCCCCCCCCCAGGCAAAAGAATGCAGGGTAAGTTTCTAAAAGTGTCTAAATAGTCAAATTGTAAGGAGTTATTAGAATCTAGTAGGGAAAAACAATCTATAAACCTGATTTCATCTTTGTCCTTTCTGGGTAGATACCAAGTTTGAAGCAGCGGACAGTGAGAGGAGCACAGTTAACGTAGTGAACGAAGTGGGTTAGAAACCCCCAGGCTAAAGATTGCAGGGTAAGTATCTAAATAGCCATAAGTGTCTAAATAGCCAAATTATTAGGAGATATTAGAATCTAGAAACCCCAAGACTATAAGTGTCTAAATAGACGTGTCTAAATAGCCAGATTGTTAGGAGTCATTAGAATCTAGTAGGGAAAAACAATCTATAGACCTGATTTCTGCTGTGTCCTTTCTGGGTAGATACCTAATTTGAAGTAGGGGGAAGGGATGGGAGCGATGTGAGCGTAACGGACGGAGCTGCCTAGTACCCCCCAGGCTAAAGATTGCAGGGTAAGTTTCTAAATAGCCATAAGTGTCTAAACAGCCAAATTGTTATAATTTTTTAGAATCTAGAACCCCCCAGGCTAAAGATGCAGGGTAAGTGTTTAAATAGCTGTAAGTGTCTAAATAGACAAATTATTAGGAGTTATTAAAATGTAGTAGTAAAAACAATCTATAGACCTGATTTCAGCTGTGTCCTTTCTGGGTAGATACATAGCTTGAATTAGGGGGCAGAGAGTGGAGCAAAGTGAGCGTAGCGAACAGAGCGGGCTAGAAGCCCCCAGGCTAAAGATTGCTGAGTAAGTGTCTAAATAGCCATAAATGTCTAAATAGCCAAATTGTTTGGAGTTATTAGAATCTAGAACCCTCCAGGCTAATGACTGCAGGGTAAGTGTCTAAATAGCCATAAGTGTCTAAATAGACAAATTGTTAGTAGTCATTAGAATCTAGTAGGGAAAATCAATCTATAGACCTCATTTCAGCTGTCTCCTTTGGAGTAGATACCTAGTTTGAAGTAGGGTTAAGGGAGGGGAGCAAAGTGAGAGTAGCAAATGGAGCAGCCTAGAACGGCTCGGGCAAAATATTGCATGGAAAGTGTCTAAATAGCTGTATGTTTCTAATCAGCCAAAATGTAAGGAGTTATTAGATTCTAGAACCTCGCAGGGTAAAGATTGCAGGGTAATTGTCTAAACAACCATAAGTGTCTCAATAGCCAATTTATTAGGAGATATTTGAATCTAGTAGGGAAAAACAATCTATAGACCTGATGTCAGCTGTGTCCTTTCTGGGTAGATACCTAGTTTGAAGTAGGGGGCAGGGAGGGAAGCGAACTGAGTACAGAGAATGATGTGGGCTAGAACCCCCCAGGCTAAAGATTGCAGGGTAAATGTCTAAATAGAAAAATTGTTAGGAGTTAAATTCTAGAACACCCCCAGGCTAAAGATTGCAGGGAAAGTGTCAAAATAGCCATACGTGTATAAATAATCAAATTGTTAAGAGTTATTAGAATCTAGTATGGAAAAAGAATCTATAGACCTGATTTCAGCTGTCCTTTCTGGGTAGATACCTAGTTTGATGTAGGGGCAGGGAGGGGAGTGAAGTGAGCATAGCAAAAGGATCGGGTTTGAAACCTCCAGGTGAAAGATTACAGGGTAAGTGTCTAAATAGTCATAAGTGTCTATTTTTTAGGAGTTATTGTAATCTAGAAACCCCCAGGATAAAGATTGCTGGGTAAGTGTCTCAATAGTCACACGTGTCTAAATTTCCAAATTGTTAGGAGTTATTAAATCTAAAAACACCCACAGGCTAAATATTGCAGGGTAAGTGTCTAAATAGCCGTAAGCATCTAAATAGCCAAATTGTTATGAGTTATTAGAAACTAGTGGGGAAAAACAATCTATAGACCTGATTTCAGCTGTGTCCATTCTGGGTAGATACCTATTTTGAAGTAGGGGGAAGGGATAACAGACAGAGCTGCATATAACCCCCCAGGCTAAAGATTGCAGGGTAAGTGTCTAAATAGCTGTAAGTGCCTAAATAGCCACATTTTAGGAGGTATTAGAATCAAGAACCCCCAGGCTAAAGATTGCAGGGTAAGTGTCTAAATAGCCATAAGTGTCTAAAGAGCCAAATTGTTAGGAGTTATTAGAATCTAGTTTGGAAAAACAACCTATAGACCTTTTTTTCAGCTATGTCCATTCTTGGTAGATACCTAGTTTGAAGTAGTAGGCAAGGAGAGGAGCAAAGTGAGCGTAGAAAATGGAGCTGGCTTTAACCCCTCCAGGCTAAAGATCGCAGGGTAAGTGTCTAAATAGCCATAAGTGACAGCCAAATTGTTCGGATTTATTAAAATCTAGAACCCCCCAGGCTAAAGATGCAGGGTAAGTGTCTAAATAGCTGTAAGTGTCTAAATAGCCACATTATTAGGAGTTCATAGGTTCATAGGTTCATACTAGGCTACCTGCCCGAGGGCATTTACAAGCCTAGCCCATAGTTTTGTGGCTTACGCCACCCCTTTAGTATGGGGAACTATACCCATTATTTTGCTGTGCCTCTGTTGAGCAGTGACACTGAGGTAATCCCTGGGGTATATCTGCGATCTCCCATCCATTGGTCAAGATTTCTCTTGAACAAGGCCAGCGAGGTGCTCTGCCTCACATATACCGGGATTTTATTAAAATCTAGTAGTAAAAACAATCTATAGACCTGATTTCAGCTGTTTGCTTTTTGGGTAGATACATACCCTGAAGTAGTGGCAGACAGGGGAGCAATGTGAGCATAGCGAACAGAGCGGGCTAGAACCCCCCAGGCTAAAGATTGCAGAGTAAGTGTCTAAATAGCTGTAAGTGTCTAAACAGCCAAATTATTAGTTGTCATAAGAATCGAGTAAGGAAAAACAATCTATAGACCTCATTTCAGCTGTCTCCTTTCTAGGTAGATACCTAGTTTGAGGTATGGTTAAGGGAGGGGAGCAAAGTGAGAGTAGCAAATGGAGCAGACTAGAACCACCCAGGCTAAATATTGCATGGTAAGTGTCTAAATAGCTGTAAGTTTCTAATTAGCCAAAATGTTAGGAGTTATTAGATTCTAGAACATCCCAGGCTAAAGATTGCAAGCTAAGTGTCTAAATATCCATAGGTGTCTAAATAGCCAATTTATTAGGAGTTATTTGAATCTAGTAGGGAAAAACAATCTATAGACCTCATGTCAGCTGTGTCCTTTCTGGGTAGATACCTAGTTTGAAGTAAGGGGCAGGGAGGGGAGCGAAGCGAGCGCAGAGAACAAAGTGGGCTAGAACCCCCCAGACTAAAGATTGCAGGGTAAGTGTCTAAATAGCCAAATCGTTAGTAGTTATTAGACTCTAAAACCCCCAGGCTAAAGATTGCAGGGTAAGTGTCTAAATAGCCATATGTGTCTAAATAGCGAAATTGTTAAGAGTTATTAGAATCTAGTAAGGAAAAAGAATCTACAGACATGATTTCAGCTGTGTCCTTTCTGAGTAGATACCTAGTTTGATGTATGGGCAGGGAGAGGAGCGAAGTGAGCATAGTGAACGCAGCCGGCTAGAACTCCACAGGCTAAAGATTGCAAGGTAAGTGTCTAAATAACTGTAAGTGTCTAAATGGTCAAATTGTTAGGAGGTATTAGAATCTAGAACCCCCAGGATAAAGATTGCAGGGTAAGGGTCTAAATAGTCATAAGTGTCTAAATAGCCAAATTGTTAGGAGGTATTAGAAACTAGAACCTTAAAGCCTAAAAATAGCAGGGTAAGTGTCTAAATAGCCATAAATGTCTAAATAGGCAAATTGTTAAGATTAATTAGAATCTAGTGGGTAAAAACAATCTATAGACTTGATTTCACCTGTGTCCTTTCTGGGTAGATACCTAGTTTGAAGTAGGGGGCAGTGAGGAGAGTGAAGTGAGCATAGCAAATGGAGCAGGCTAGAACCCCCCCAGAATAAAGATTGTAGGGTAAGTGCCTAGATAGCTCTAAGTGTCTAAATAGCCAAATTGTTTGGAGTTATTAGAATCTAGAACCCCCAGGCTAAAGATTGCAGGGTAAGTGTCGAAATAGCTGTAACTGTCTAATCAGCCAAATTGTTAGGAGTTATTAAAATATAGTAGTGAAAAACAACCTATAGACCTGATTTCAGCTGTGTCCTTTCTGAGTAGATACCTAGTTTGAAGTAGGGGGCAGGGAGGGGAGTGAAGTAAGCGTAGCGAATGGAGAGGTCTAGAACCGCCCAGAATAAAGATTGCAGGGTAAGTGTCTAAATAGCCGTGTCTAAATTTCCAAATTGTTAGGAGTTATTAGAATGTAGTATGGAAAAACAAGCTATAGACCTGATTTCAGCTCTGCCCTTTCTGGGTAGATACCTAGTTTGAAGTAGGGGCATAGAGGGGGGCGATTTGATCATAGCAAACTGAGCATGCTAGAACCCACCAGGCTAAAGATTGTAGGGTAAGTGTCTAAATAGCCAAATTTTTAGGAGTTATTGGAATCTAGAACCCCCAGGATAAAGATTGCAGGGTAAGTGTCTAAACCATCGTACATATCTAAATAGGGAAATTGATTGGAGTTATTAGAATCTTGAACCCCCCAGGTTAAAGATTGCAGGGTAAGTGTCTAAATAGACAAATTCTTCGGAATTTTTAGAATCTAGAACCCGGCATGATAAAGATTGCATGGTAAGTATGTAAATAGCCATAAGTGTCTAAATAGCCAAATTGTTAGGAGATATTAGAATCTAGTAGGGAAAAACAATCTATAGACCTGATTTTAGCTTTGTGCTTTCTGGGTAGATATCTGGTTTGAATTAGGGGGCAGGGAGGGGAGCAAAGTGAGAGTAGTGAACGGATCGGGCAAGAACCCCCCACGCTAAAGAATGGAGGGTAAGTATCTAAATAGCCAAATTGTTATTAAAAGCTAAAACCTCCGAGCCTAAAGATTGCAGGGTAAGTGTCTAAACAGCCATAAGTGTCTAAATAGCCAAATTCTTATGAGTTATTAAAATCTAGTAGGGAAAAATAATCTATAGACCTGATTTCAGCTGTGTCCTTTCTGGTTAGATCCTCACTTTAAGTAGGGGGCAGTGAGGGGAGCGAAGTGTGCATAGCGAATGGAGTCGACTAAAACCTCCAGGCTAAAGATTTCAGGGTAAGTGTCTAAATACCTGTAAGTGTCTAAATAGCCAAATTGTTAGGAGACATTAAAATCTAGTAGGGAAAAAACTATCTATAGACCTGATTTCAGCTGTCTCCTTTCTGGGTAGATAACTAGTTTGAGGTAGGGTGCAGGAAGGTGAGCAAAGTGAGAGTAGCGAATGGAGCGGGCTAGAATCACCAAGGCTAAATATTGCAGGGTAAGTGTCTAAATAGCCGAAAGAGTCTAAACAGCCAAATTATTAGGAGTTTTTATCAGTTTGTAGGTAAAAACAATCTATAGACCTGATGTCAGCTTTTTCCTTTCTGGGTAGATACCTAGTTTGAAATAGGGTCAGGGATGGGAGTAAAGTGAGCGTAGACAATGGAGTGAGCTAGAACCCCCTCCCAGCCTAAAGAGTGCAGGGGTAAGAGTCTAAATAGCCATAACTGTCTAAATATCCAAATTGTTAGGAGTTATTAGAATCTAATAGGGAAAAAGAATATATAGACCTCATTTTAGCTGTGTCCTTTCTGGGTAGATACCTAGTTTGAAGTAGGGGCAGAGAGTGGAGTGAAGTGAGCATTGTGAACGAAGCATGCTAGATTACCCCAGGCTAAAGATTGCAGGGTAAGTGTCTAAATAGCCAAATTGTTACGAGTTATTGGAATCCAGAACCTCCCAGGATAAAGATTGCATGATAAGTGTCTAAATAGGTGTACATGACTAAATAGCCAAATTTTTAGGTGTTATTAGAATCTGGAACCCCCAGGTTAAAGATTGCAGGGTAAGTGTCTAAATAGCTGTGTCTAAATAGCCAAATTGTTAGGAGTTATTAGAAACTAGAACTCCCCTGGATAAAGATTGCAGGGTAAGTGTCAAAATAGTTGTAAGTGTCTAAACAGCCAATTTGTTAGGATTTATTAGAATCTAGAACCCCCCAGGCTAAAGATGCAGGGTAAGTGTCTTAATAGCTCTATGTGTCTAAATAGCCAAATTATTAGGAGTTATTAGACTGTAGTAGGGAAAACAATCTATAGACCTGATTTCAGCTGTGCCCTTTCTGGGTAGATACAGAGTTTTAAGTGAGGGGAGCAAAGTGAGCATAGTGAACAGAGCAGGCTAGAACCCCTCCAGGCTAAAGATTGCAGAGTAAGTGTCTAAATAGCTGTGTCTAAATAGGCAAATTGTTAGGAGTTATTAGAATCTAGTAGGGAAAAACAATCTATAGACGTGATTTCGGCTGTGTGCTTTTGGGTAGATACCTGGTTTGAAGTAGGGGGCAGGGAGAGTAGCGAAGTGAGAATAGCGAACAGAGCGAGCGAGAACCTCCAAGGCTAAGGGTAAGTGTTTAAAAAATGAAATTGTTAGGAGTTATTAAAAGCTAGGACCACCCAGCCTAAATATTGCAGGGTAAGTGTCTAAATAGCAATAAGTGTCTAAATAGCCAAATTCTTAGGAGTTATTAGAATCTAGTAGAGAAAAACAATCTATAGACCTAACTTCAGCTGTGTCCTTTCTGAGTAGATACCTCGCTTGAAGTAGGGGGCAGGGAGGGGAACAAAGTGTGCATAGCAAACGGAGTGGGATAGAACCCCCCCAGGCTAAAGATTGCAGGGTAAGTGTCTAAATAGTCATAAGTGTCTAAATAGCCAAATTGTTAGGAGTTATTAGAATCTAGAACCCCCCAGGCTAATGACTGCAGGGTAAGTGTCTAAATAGCCATAAGTGTCATAATAACCAAATTGTTAGGAGTCATTAGAATCTAGTAGGGAAAAACAATCTCTAGACCTGATTTCAGCTGCCTCCTTTTTGGGTCGATACCTAGTTTGTGAGAGTAACGAATGGAGCGGGCTGCATCCATCCAGGCTATATATTGCAGGTTAAGTGTCTAAATAGCTGTAAGTTTCTAATTAGCCAAAATGTTAGGAGTTATTAGAATCTAGAACTCCCCCAGGCTAATGGACTGCAGGGTAAGTGTCTAAATAGCCATAAGTGTCATAATTGCCAAATTGTTAGGAGTCATTAGAATCTAATAGGGAAAAGCAATCTATAGACCTGATTTCAGCTGTCTCCTTTCTGGGTCGATACCTAGTTTGTGAGAGTAGCAAACGGAGCAGGCTAGAACCTCCCAGGCTAAAGATTGCAAGATAAGTGCCTTCCTAGCCAACTTTTTAGGAGCTATTAGAATCTAGACCCCCCCCCCCCCGCAGGCTAAAGATTACAGGGTAAGTGTTTAAATAACAAAATATACACCAGGATTTTTATTAAATAAAGCTTTCGGGTCTACACCCTTCATCAGTATAGCTTAGCATATAAAAAAATCACCATTTAAATAGGAGAACATAAAGTCACATGCTTCAACCCAACTCACCTAACAATAAAAAATTAAAGCTACAATGAATCAATAAATATATGCAAAGTAGCACATAAAAAATCACATCTATAAAACATATACATTTTTATAAATAAACAATTTTATACTGTTTCATATGAAATCACATGCACCATACTTAAAAATTAATAAGTAATAATTAAAACTTAAACTTACAAAACTTCTCTCTGTCTTTTAGCCAGAACGGGCTTTAGACTAACTGAATTATTTAGGCCTGGGGCTACATCAGCTTGAAGTCTAATAATCCATTCTAGTTCTTTCAATTCAAATAAATTATTAATGTCACCCTTCCTCAGACCTACCTCTACCTTACAAAAAACCCTAAATCTAAAAGTATGTCTCACACCTTCATCCAATATATGCTTACTTAAGGCATTGGTGGGCAACTTCCTCTTGATTTCAGACCCGTGTTCCACCATTCTCTCCCTCAATTTTCTTATAGTTTTGCCTACATAGAATGAGGTTTCTGGTGGAGGTTGGGTCACTGAACCTGTTTCGAAATACCTGCAGGGCGTCTTGGGGAAGTATTTGAAAGTATGTACAACTGTGCTTAAAGATACAAATGATTTTTTGAATAGTTTATATGAATGACAGTGTATTAATAATATGGATAACTGCATTTTGGTTACCCTGGATATTGCTTCACTTTTCACAGTAATACCTAACGAATATGGTGTTAATGCCATATGTGACTTTTTGTGTCAAGAGGTTAAAATGAGTGGAAGAGACATTGAGACTATTTGTTCTCTTTTAGAAGTTGTTTTATTACATAATGTGTTTATTTTTGATGGTGAACCTTTCCTTCAATTAACAGGTTTGGCAATGGGTACGTCCGTTGCCAACACCTATGCCAACCTTGTACTTTATGAATGGGAGAAAAGGGTTATTTTAGATAAGAGTATTGAGTTCAACAAATATGTCTCATTCTATAAGAGATTTGTAGATGATTGCTTTATGTTACGGAAGGGTACTTTGCTGGATTTGGATCTGTATTTGCAGTACTTGAATGATTCAACTAGTTTCCTGAGTTTCAAGATGGAAACTTCAGATAGTGTTATGATTTTTTTGGATGTAACAATTTTTAAGGAATCTAATATTTTGGAATACAAGGTGTTTAGAAAAGATGTTGATGCCCTTAGGTATGTTAATAAAAACAGCATGCATGCCCCTCATATTTTCAAAGGAACATTGAAAGCACAGTTTATTAGGCTGAGTAGTTTAAATACAAAGGATGAAGTGTTTCAAGAGCAGGTAAATGCTATGGCAATGGAGTTTGAGAAGAGTGGTTATTCGAAGGAATTTATAAATAAAGTAATTAAAGATGTAATTATTGAAAAAGAGTCCAGGTATAAACCTATATTACAAGGCTGTAGTGAGAATAGTGCTACTAGACAGGTGATGTTGGGTAATAATATTGCTGTTAGGTACTTGACAACTTATAACCTAAATTCTCAGTGTGTGTAGCATAATTGAGAAGAATTGGGCAATTTTAATGGCTATGCCTGAGATTAGGTCTATAGTAGGTGATAAACCTAGGTTCACCTATAGGAGCTCTGAAGCTTTGAAGCAGAAATTGTGCTACAAGGATTTTCAGAATAAAAATGGAGATGACAGAAGGGTGGCTAAAACAGTGAAATGCTATAATCGTACTTGTTGCAATGACATTTATACGGGTGATGCTACATTTACACATCCTATAACTAATGAGACATTTACCATGAGAACAATTACTGCTTGTAATGAGGAGAGAGTATATTTGGCTACTTGTGTGTGTTGCACCTCATTCTATGTAGGTAAAACTATAAGAAAATTGAGGGAGAGAATGGTGGATCACAGGTCTGAAATCAAGAGGAAGTTGCCCACCAATGCCTTAAGTAAGCATATATTGGATGTAGGTGTGGGACATACTTTTAGATTTAGGGTTCTTTGTAAGGTAGAGGTAGGTCTGAGGAAGGGTGACATTAATAATTTATTGGAATTGAAAGAACTAGAATGGATTATTAGACTTCAAACTGATGTAGCCCCAGGCCTAAATAATTCAGTTAGTCTAAAGCCCGTTCTGGGTAAAAGACAGAGAGAAGTTTTATAAGTTTAAGTTTTAATTATTAATTATTCATTTTTAAGTATGGTGCATGTGATTTCATATGAAACAGTATAAAATTGTTTATTTATAAAAATGTATATGTTTTATAGATGTGATTTTTTATGTGCTACTTTGCATATATTTATTGATTCATTGTAGCTTTAAATTTTTATTATTAGGTGGGTTGGGTTGAAGCATGTGACTATGTTCTATTTAAATGGTGATTTTGTATATGTTAAGTTATACTGATGAAGGGTGTAGACCCGAAAGCTTTATTTAATAAAGATCCTGGTGTATATTTTGTTGTTTTATTCAAGCAGTTGCAGTAACACCTATTGCTGAATTAAGTGTTTAAATAGCCATACGTGTCTAAATAGCCAAATTGTTAAGAGTTATTAAAATCTAGTAGGGAAAAAGAATCTATAGACCTGATTTCAGCTGTGTCCTTTCTGGGTAGATACCTAGTTTGATGTAGGGGCAGGGAGGTTAGCTTTGTGAGCATAGCGAACAGAGTGGGCTAGAACCCCCCCCCCAGGCTAAAGATTGCAGGGTAAGTGTCTAAATAGCCAAATTTTTATGAGTTACTGGAATCTAGAACCCTCCCAGGATAAAGATTG
This sequence comes from Protopterus annectens, assembly GCF_019279795.1. Taxonomy (NCBI): domain Eukaryota; kingdom Metazoa; phylum Chordata; order Ceratodontiformes; family Protopteridae; genus Protopterus; species Protopterus annectens. Next base: position 916,207,135 of record NC_056734.1, read on the forward strand.
CAGGGTAATTGTCTAAATAGCCATAATTGTCTAAACAGCGAAATGTTTAGGTGTTACTAGAATCTTGTTTGGAAAAATAACCTATAGACCTTATTTCAGATATGTTCTTTCTGAGTAGATACCTAATTTGAAGTAAGGGGCAGGGAGGGGAGCGAATTAAGCACAGCGAACAGGGTGGGCTAAAGCCCCACAGAATAAAGATTGTAAGTGTCTAAATAGCTGTAAGTGTCTGAATAGCCAAATAGTTAGGAGTTATTAGAATCTAGAACCTCCTGGCTAAAGATTACAGGGTAAGTGTGTTAATAGTTGTAATTGTCTAAACAGCCAAATTGTTAGGAGTTATTAAAATCTAGTAGGAAAGAACAACCTATAGACCTGATTTCAGGTTTGTCCTTTCAGGGTAGATACCTAGTTTGAATTAGGGGGCAGGGAGGGGAGCAAAGTTAGCATAGTGAACGGAGTGGGTTAGAACCCCCCCAGGCTAAACATTGCAGGTTAAGTGTCAAAACAGCCATGTCTAAATAGCCAAATTATTTGGAGTTAATAGAATCTAGTAGGGAAAAACAATCTATAGACCTGATGCCAGCTGTGTCCTTTCTGGGTAGATACCTTGTTTGAAGTAGGGGGCATGGAATTCATTGAAGTGAGCGTAGAGAACGGAGCGGGCTAGAACCTCCCCAGGCTAAATATTGCAGGGTAAGTGACTAAATAGCCAAATTGTTATGAGTTATTAGAATCTATAACCCCCCCCATGCTAAAGATTGAATGGTAAGTGTCTAAATAGCCATATGTGCCTAAATAGCCAAATAGTTAGGAGTTATTAGAATTTAGTAGGGAAAAAAAATCTATAGACCGGATCTCAGCTGTATCCTTTCTGGGTAGATACCTAGTTTGAAGTAGGGGCATGGAGGGGAGCAATGTGAGCATAGTGAACTGAGTGGGCTAGAACCCCCAGACTATAGATTGCAGGGTAAGTGTCTAAATAGCCGTAAGTGTCTAAATAGCCAAATTGTTAGGAGTTACTGGAATCTAGAATCCCCCTGGATAAAGATTGCGGGGAAGGGTCTAAATAGTCGTACATATCTAAATAGCCAAATTTTTTTGAGTTATAAGAATCTATAACCCCCCAAGGTCAAAGATTGCAGGGTAAGTGTCTAAATAGCCGTAAGTGTCTAAATAGCCAAATTGTTAGGAGTTATTAGAATCTAGAACCCCCCAGGATAAAGATTGCAGGTTAAGTGTCTAAATAGTCGTAAGTGTCTAAATTGCTAATGTGTTAGTAGTTATTAGAATCTAGACACGCCCCATGCTAAAGTTTGCAGGGTAAGTGTCTAAATATCCAGAAGTGTTTAAATAGCCCAATTGTTAGGAGTAATTAGAATCTAACACTCCCCAGGCTAAAGATTGCAGGGTAAGTGTCTGAATAGCCATAAGTGTCTAAATAGCCAAATTGTTAGGAGTTATTAGAATCTGGACCCCCCCCCCCCGGCCAAAGATTGCCGGGTAAGTGTCTAAATTGCTGTAAGTGTCTAAATAGACAAATTGTAAGGAGTTATTAGAATCTAATAGGGAAAAACAATCTATAGACCTAATTTCAGCTGTGTGATACCTAGTTTGAAGTAAGGGGCAGTGAGAGGAGCAAAGTTAGCATAGCAAACAAAGTGGGCTTGAACCCCACAGGCTAAAGATTGCAGGGTAAGTGTCTAAATATCCATAAGTGTCTAAATACCCAAATTGTTAGGAGTTTTTCGAATCTAGAACCCCCAGGATAAAGATTGCAAGGTAAGTGTCTAAACAGCTGTAAGTGTCTAAATTGCCAAACTGTTAGGAGTGTCTAAATTTAGAAATGCTCACAGGCTAAAGATTGCAGGGTAAGTGTATAAATAGCATAAGTGTCTAAATAGCCAAATTGTTAGGAGTTATTAAAATCTAGTAGGGAAAAACAATCTATAAACCTGATTTCAGCTGTGTCCTTTCTGGGTAGATACCTAGTTTGAATTAGGGGGAAGGGAGGGGAGCAAAGTGAGTATAACGAACGGAGCTGCCTAGAACCTCCCAGGTTAAAGTTTGCGGGGTAAGTGTCTAAATAGCCGTGTCTAAATAGCCAACTTGTTAGGAGTTATTAGAATCTAGTAGGGAAAAGCATTCTATAGACCTGATTTCAGCTGTGTCCTTTCTTGTTAGATACCTAGTTTGAAGTAGGAGGCAGGGATAGGAGCAAACTGAGTGTAGCCAATGGAGCAGGCTACAACCACCCCCCCCCCGGCTAAAAAATGCAGGTTAAGTTGCAGAGTTCTATGACAGATTTACCTTTTATTTATACAAAAAGAGAGTAAGCACTTTCACAATCTACCCAGATCGCTTCTTCAGACTGTATTAAAATGTCATCTTATCTAACCAAGCATTTTAAACCTTCAGTCATTAACACATTGCAGTTAATTAATCACAATTACCTAATTAAAACATGGGAGTGGTTCCCTTTCAATAAAAACTTTTTAAAAATCCAAAACTTCTTACTTTGCTATTCTTTTGTATCAGCTTATATCTAAACAAAATACTTATAAAAAACAGCTCAGTATATATGATACAATAGAAACATAAAATGTTAATAAAAAATATTAGCAAAACATTACTTATGAAAATGCATGTATATATATATATATATATATATATATATATATATATATATATATATATATGCATATTATTATAATATAGGCTTAACTAAGCTGGATCACAACCATTTGGCAGACAAAATTCTTAATTTCATTTAATATAATTGAATTCATTATAAATATAGACATAAAGCAAAGGCAACATATTATATAATAAGGCATGGATATAATTAAATGTTATATTAAAAACATAAATAAACATTTAGTGCTTCAAATTTCATGCTTTAAGATGGTTTAAGTGATACTGCATCATTTATTCCTGGATGTTTATCTGCATTTAATTTTATAATCCACTTCTGTTCTAGTTCTTCAATTTTATTTATACATATATATAGGTAAAATGAATTGGATGCTAAAAGAACGTATTTTAGAACATTTGAGAGACATTGCAACAGGTAAAGAAACTAATGCTCTAGCCAAACATATTCAAAAAGAAGGGAAAGATCATAATTTTAAATTCTTTTTGCTTGAGGTAGTTAAGAAAGGCCTTAGAGGAGGTGATATAAAAAAATAAAACTGAAGAACTAGAACAGAAGTGGATTATAAAATTAAATTATAATAATATGCACATATATATATATATATATATATATATATATATATATATATATATATATATACACATGCATTTTTATAAGTAATGTTTTGCTAATATTTTTATTAACATTTTATGTTTCTATTGTATCATATATACTGAGCTGTTTTTTATAAGTATTTTGTTTAGATATAAGCTGATACAAAAGAATAGCAAAGTAAGAAGTTTTGGATTTTTAAAAAGTTTTTATTGAAAGGGAACCACTCCCATGTTTTAATTAAGTAATTGTGATTAATTAACTAAAATGTGTTAATGACTGAAGGTTTAAAATGCTTGGTTAGATAAGATGACATTGTAATACAGTCTGAAGAAGCAATCTGGGTAGATCGCGAAATCGCTTACTCTCTTTTTGTATAAATAAAAGGTAAATCTGTCGTGGAACTCTGCAACTTCTTTATTTTACTATTTTGGTACTTTTGTGTCGTTGTTAGAGTGAACTCAGTACTCTGTCCATTTTCCTTGTACCTGTTGTATTGCAGGGTAAGTGTCTAAATAGCCATAAGTGCTGAAATAGCTAAATTGTTAGGAATAATTAGAAACTTGAACCCCCAGGCTAAAGGTTGCAGGGTAAGTGTCTAAATAGCCATGTCTAAACAGCCAAATTGTTAGGGTTTATTAGAATCTAGAACACCCATGGCTAAAGATGCAGGGTAAGTGTCTAAATAGCTGTAAGTGTCTAAATAGACAAATTATTAGGAGTTATTAGAATCTAGCAGTGAAAAACAATCTATAGACCAGATTTCAGCCGTGTCCTTTCTGGGTATATACATAGCTTAATGTAGGGGGCAGAGAGAGGAGCAAAGTGAGAGTTGCGAAAAGAGCAGGCTAGATCCCCACAGGCTAAAGATTGCAGAGTAAGTGTCTAAGTGTCTAAATAGTCAAATTGTTTGGAGTTATTAGAATCTAGAACCCCCCAAGCTAATGACTGCAGGGTAAGTGTCTAAATAGCCACAAGTTTCTAAACAGCCAAATTTTAGGAGTCATTAGAATCTAGTAGGAAAAAACAATATATAAACCTGATTTCAGCTCTCTGCTTTCTGGGTAGACACCGAGTTTGAGGTAGGGTACAGGGAAGGGAGCAAAGTGAGAGTAGCAAACATAGCAGGCTAGAACCACCCAGGCTAAATATTGCAGGAAAAGTGTCTAAATAGCTGTAAGTTTCTAATTAGAGAAAATGTTAGGAGTTATTAGATTCTAGAATCTCCCAGGCTAAAGACTGCAGGGTAATTGTCTAAATAGCTGTGTCTAAATAGCCAAATTATTAGGAGTTATTTGAATCTAGTAGCGAAAAACAACATATAGACCTGATGTCAGCTGTGTCCTTTCTGGGTAGATACATAGTTTGAAGTAGGGGGCAAGGAGGGGGAGCAAAGTGAGCCCCCCAGGCTAAAAATTGCAGGGTAAGTATCTAAATAGCCAAATTGTTAGGAGTTATTAGAATCTGGAACCCCCCAGTCTACAGATTGCAGGGTAAGTGGCTAAATAGCCATAAGCATCTAAACAGCCAAATTGTTAGGAGTTATTAGAATCTAGTTTGGAAAATCAACCTATAGACCTTTTTTTCAGCTGTTTTCTTTCTGAGTAGATACTTAGTTTGAAGTAGGGGGCAGGGAGGGCAGTGAAGTAAGCGTAGTGAATGGAGTGGGCTAGAACACCCCAGAATAAAGATAGCAGGGTAATTGGCTAAATAGCTGTAAGAGACTAAACAGCCAAATTGTTTGGGGTTATTAGAATCTAGAACCCCCAGCTAAAGATTGCAGGGTAAGTGTCTAAATAGCCAAATTGTTAGGAGCTATTAAAATCTAGTAGTGAAAAGCCACCTATAGACCTGATTTCAGCTGTGTTCTTTCTGGGTAGATACCTAGTTTGAAGTAGGGGGCAGGGAGGGGAGTGAAGTAAGTGTAGTGAACAGTGCGGGCTAGAACCCCCCTGACTAAAGAATGCAGGGTAAGTGTGAAAAATTCTGTAACTGTCTAAATAGCAAAATTGTTTGGAGTTATTGGAATCTAGAACCCCATCTAAAAATTGTATGGTAAGTGTCTAAATACCCGTAAGTGTTGAAATAGCCAAATTGTTAGGAGTTATTAGAATCTAGAACCCCCCAGGCTAAATATTGCAAAGTAAGTGTCTAAATAGTTGTAAGTGTCTAAATAACCAAATTGTTAGGAGTTATTAGAATCTAGTATGGAAAAATAATCTATAGACCTGATTTCAGCTTTGTCATTTCTGCGTAGATACCTAGTTTGAAGTAGGGGCATGGAAGTGGAGTGATGTGAGCATAGCAAACTGAGCGTGCTAGAACCCCCAGGCTAAAAATTGCAGGGTAATTGTCTAAATAGACGTAAGTGTCCAAATAGCCAAATTGTTAGTAGTTATTGGAATCTAGAACCCCCCAGGATAAAGATTGCATGGTAAGTGTCTAAATAGTTGTATGTGTCTAAATAGCCAAATTGTTAGGAGTTATAAGAATCTAACACCCCCAGGTTAAAGATTGCTGGGCAAGTGTCCAAACAGCCATAAGTGTCTAAATAGCCAAATTGTTAGAAGTTATTAGAGTCTAGAACCCCCCACCCCCACCCCAGGCTAAGGATTGCAGGGTAAGTGTCGAAATAGCCGTAAGTGTCTAAATAGCCAAATTGTAAGATTTATTAGACTCTATAAATCTAGTCTGGAAAAACAATCTATAGACCTGATTTCAGTTGTGTCCTTTCTGGGTAGATTCCTAGTCTGAAGTAGGGGGCAGTGAGAGGAGCAAAGCGAGTGTAGCGAATTAAGTGGGCTAGAACCCCCCCGGCTAAAGATTGCAGGGTAAGTGTATAATATCTATAAGTGTCTAAATTCCCAAATTGTTAGGAGTTATTAGAATCTAAAACTCCCAGGATAAAGATTGCAGGGTAAGTGTCTAAATAACTATAAGTGTCTAAATTCCCAAATTGTTAGAAGTTACTAAAATCTATAAATACTCACAAGCTAAAGATTGCAGTGTAAGTGTCCAAATAGCCGTATATGTCTAAATAGCCAAATTGTTGTGAGATATTAGAATCTTGAACCCCCAAGTCTAAAGATTGCAGGGTAGGTTTCTAAATACCTGTAAGTGTCTAAATAGCCAAATTGTTAGGAGTTATTATGTAGTAGGGAACACAATCTATAGAGCTAATTTCAGCCATGTCCTTTCTGGGTAGATACCTAGTTTGAAGTAAGGGGAAGGGAGGGGAGTGAAATGAGCGTAACACACAGAGCTGCCTGGAACCCCCTAACCTAAATATTGCAGGGTAAGTGTCTAAATAGCCATAAGTGTGTAAATAGACAACATGCTAGGAGTTATTAGAATCCAGAACCCCCCCCAGCCTAAAGATTGCAGGGTAAGTGTCTAAATAGCCGTAAATGTCTAAATAGTCAAATTGTTAGGAGTTATTAGAATCTAGTAGGGAAAAACAATCTATACACCTGATTTCAGCTGTGTCCTTTCTGAGTAAATATATAGGTTGATGTAGGGGGCAGAGAGGGGAGCGAAGTGAGCATAGCGAAGAGAGCGGGCTAGAACCCCCCAGGCTAAAGATTTCAGGTAAGTGCCTAAAAAGCCATAAGTGTCTAAACAGCCAAATTATTAGGAGTTATTAGAATCTAGAATCCTCCAGGCTAATGACTGCAGGGCAAGTGTCTAAATAGCTGTAAGTTTCATAATTGCCAAATTGTTTGGAGTCATTAGAAGCTAGTAGGGAAAAATAATCTATAGACCTGATTTCAGCTGTCTCCTTTCTCGTTTGATACCTAGTTTGAGGTAGGGTGCAGGGATGGGAGCAAAGTGAGAGTAGCGAACAGAGCCGGCTAGAACTCCCCCAGGCAAAGATTGCAGGGTATGTGTCTAAATAGCCAAATTGTTAGGAGTTAGAATCTAGAACCCCCCCCCCCCAGCTAAAGATTGTAGGGTAAGCATCTAAATAGCCATACATGTCTAAATAGCCAAATTGTTAAGAGTTATTAGAATTTAGTAGGGAAAAATAATCTATAGACCTGATTTTAGCTGTGTTCTTTCTGGGTAGATACCCAATTTGATGCAGGGGCAGGGAGTGGAGTGATGTGAGCATAGCGAATGGAGCAGGCTAGAACCCACCCAGGATAAAGATTGTAGGGTGTCTAAATAGCCACATTTGTATGAGTTATTGGAATCTAGAACCCCCCCCCCCAGGAAAAAGATTGCAGGGTAAGTGTCTAAATAGTCAATACATGTCTAGATAGCCAAATTGTTAGGAGTTATTAGAATCTAGACCCTCCCATGCTTAAGATAGCAGGGTAAGTGTCTATATAGCTGTAAGTGTCTAAATAGCCAAATTGTTAAAAGTAATTAGAATCTAGTAGGGAAAATGAATCTATAGACCTGATTTCAGCTGTGTCCTTTCTGGGTAGATACCTAGTTTTAAGTAGAGGGCTGTGAAGGGGGAGAGAAATTAGCATAGCAAACGAAGTGGGCTAGAATCCCCCAGACTAATGATTCCCAGGTAATTATCTAAATAGCTATAAGTGCCTAAATAGCCAAATTGTTAGGAGTTATTAGAATCAAGAAACCCCAGGCTAATAATTGCAGTGTAAGTGTCTAAAAAGTCGTAATTGTCATAACAGCCAGTTTGTTAGGAGTTATTAGACTTTTGTTTGGAAAAACAACCTATAGACCTTATTTCAGCTGTGTTCTTTCTGAGTAGATACCTAGTTTGAAGTAGGGGCAGGGAGGGAGCAAAGTAATTGTAGCGAACGGAGCGGGCTAAAGCCCCCCAGAATAAAGATTGCAGGGTAAGTGCCTAAATAGCTGTACGTGTCTAAATAGCCAAATTGTTAGGAGTTATTAGAGTCTAGAACCTCCAGGATAAATATTGCAGGGTAAGTGTCTAAATAGCTATAATTGTCTAAATAGCCAAATTCTTAGGAGTTATTAAAATCTAGCAGGGAAAAACAACCTATAGACCTGATTTCAGTTTTGCCCTTTCTGGGTAGATACCTAGTTTGAAGTAGTGTAGTGAACGGAGCGGTTTAGAACCCCCCATGCAAAAGATTGCAGGTTAAGTGACTAAATAGCCGTAAGTGTCTAAATAGCAAAATTGTTAGGAGTTATTGGAATCTAGAACCCCCATCTAAAAATTGTATGGTAAGTGTCTAAATAGCTGTAGGTGTCTAAATAGCCAAATTGTTAGGTGTTATTAGAATCTATAACCCCCCCAGGCTAAATATTGCAAAGTAAGGGTCTAAATAGCTGTAAGTGTCTAAATAGCCAAATTGTTAGGAGTTATTAGAATCTAGTATGGAAAAACATTCTATAGACCTGATTTCAGCTGTGCCTTTTCTGGGTAGATACCTAGTTTGAAGTAGGTGTTAGGGAGGGGAGAGAAGTAAGCGTAGCAAACGGAGCAGGCTAGAACCCCCCCCCAGGCTAAAGATAGCAGGGTAAGTTTCTAAATATCTGTAAGTGTCTAAATAGCCAAATTATTAGGAGTTATTAGAATCTAGAACACCCCAGGCTAAAGATTGCAGGGTAAGTGTCTAAATAGCCTTAAGTGTCTAAATAGACAAATTGTTAGGAGTTATTAGAATCTAGTAAGGAAAAACAATCAATAGACCTGATTTCAGCTGTGTCCTTTTTGGGTAGATACCTACTTTGAAGTAGTGGGCAGGGAGCAGAGAAAAGTGAGCGTAGTGAACGGAGCAGTCTAGAGCCCTCCAGGCTAAAGTTTGCAGTGTAAGTGTCTAAATAGCCGCAAGTGTCTAAGTAGCCAAATTGTTAGGAGTTATTAGAATCCAGAACCCCCCCCCAGGCTAAAGATTGCAGGGAAAGTGTCTAAATAGCCGTATGTGTCTAAATATCCAAATTGTTAGGAGTTATTAGAATCTAGTAGGGAAAAACAACCTATAGACCTGATTTCAGCTGTGTCCTTTCTGGGTAGATACCTAGTTTGAAGCAGACAAAAAGTGGAAGTTTAAATACCTTTTTGCCTCTATTTGATAAGTGCGCAATTCCAGTGTATCTACTGGGTTACCTTTTTTTTTCACCTAGAGCTTTATTTTGGTTTACTGATAACTAAAAAGAAAAAAGTTTAACTGGGGAATGTATTTACTGCTGAAGGGGGTGTGGAGCACCTGCTGTCCCTAGTCGTGGGTAGAGCTAGTTATTTCTGCTTTAGACCAGGTACTTTCTACAGTAGCAGACTAAGAGGGAAACATAGCTAGACACCTACTGTAACTTATTTTCTTTTTAAAGCCCTTGAGTCCTTGTGGCTGTTTTCTTCACTGCAGATGTGGTCACTGGCCAAGGATTCAGCAAGTGGGGGACTGAGAGAAACCCATTCACAGGGACAGTGTCATTAAATGAAAAGATGGACACAAAAATAATTTTTACATTAAGGTCTCTGAAACTGGAATGATAGAGAAATGATGTAAAAAGTAACTGAAATAATAAATTATCACCCAGGCAGGATGGGTTTTGGGTTTAAGAGTAGCAGCATGTTATAATATTTACACAGGTACAAAGTGTTTAGTAAAAAAGGCTCAGGCAACTGTTATGCATTCGCATATGAAGCCCTTGACAAAAAAATACACCTTACTTAGTGTTATGTACCGGATAATTTAGGTAGCCCATGAATTTAAAGAGACAGTTCTTTCACAGATATAGCAGTAGTAAACTATCACAGCAATTTTATATAGCAGGACTTTAATATTACAACACAGACATTTACATATCTACATTGCCATAATATTTCTCATGGTACAGCAGTTAAAATAACTAAGGATCACTCTAACTTGGCAGCAAAACAGGACTTTTAGCCGTAATATGGTGTTCTGTATTTAACTTATGGTTTCCTTCAAACTGAATCACAGAGCACTCAGTCAGACTGCTTAGTGTCTATTTTAATTAAAAAAGTATGTACTAAACAAAAGTGATGAAGAGTAGCAACCCAATTTGATAGTATAGCATCTGTAAGTGCTAGCAGCATGAAGCACACTAACCACCAAATCAGACTGGAAAATTATACTTTGTAATACTTTGTCTACAACTTGTATAAATAAGAGACCATCTGCAACAGTAGCAATGCTAACAGTAACAAAGCAATAGAACAATTGAGTTTGTAGAGACCTTTAGCTGCAATATAAAAAGTAAAGCTCAAACACTTACAATGAGATACACCATGAGCTGAAGAGAATGGGCAGCTGCTGCGAGTAAGCCAAGATGGCTGCAGGGGGTTAAAAAGACTTTGCAGGGAGAATATTAGAGGAGGGGGAGGGGAGTGGTCACATGTAATGTGAAATAATTAATTCTTGTAGAAAATCCCATTCAGGAGAAATTAAGCAGCAAATGCTGCAAAAAACAATCTATAGACCTGATTTCAGCTGTGTCCTTTCTGGGTAGATACCTAGTTTGAAGCTGACAAAAAGTGGAAGTTTAAGTACCTTTTTGCCTCTATTTTACAAATGGGCAATTCCCGTGTATCTACTGGGTTACCTTTTTTTTGCCTAGAACTTTATCTTGGTTTACTGATAACTAAAAGGAAAAGTTTAACTGGGGAATGTATTTACAGCTGATGGGGGTGGGGAGCAGCTGTTGTCACTAGCTGTGGGTAGAACCAGTTAGTACTTCTTTAGACCAGGTTCTTTCTAAAGTAGCAGGCTAAGAGGGAAATGTAGCTAGACAACTACAGTAAATTATTTTCTTTTTAAAGCCTTGAGTCCTTCTGGCTGGTTTCTTTACTGCAGATGCAGTCAGTGGCCAAGGATTCAGCAAGTGGGGGACTGAGAGACAACCCGTTCGCAGGGACAGTGGTCACTAAATGAAAAGATGGAGACAAAAATAATTATTATGTTAAGGTCTCTGAAAGATGAATGAGAGGGAAGTGCTGTAATTAGTAAATGAAAAATAAATTATCGCCCAGGCAGAAAGGGTATTGGATTTAAGAGTAGCAGCATGCTATACTATTTACACATTAATAGAACAGATCTATGAAAAACACTATTTAGACCAAGAAACCTTGTGCCATTTGAAAAAAAGAAGTGACCGAGGAAGTGGAATAATATAAAGAATAAAATCTTAGACTTTTGAAAGGTATAAAAAGGAAATATGGATATGGGAAAGAAAGATCTGATAGTGTGCAATATTCATGCAAAGGAGAAATCGAAACAATCAACACAAAAAAGGCAGGGCCAAAGGTATCTGAAGAGAAATACAGGCAAAGGTATCCAGATATGGAAAATTTCACAATAAAGAAAAATGAGATGACAAAGAGGGGATGAAGAAGAGAAGATTAGTCAAGTAGAAGTTAAAAAAATAGAATCTGAAGTTATGGAATATTTGTGAAGTGAAATACTAGAAAGTCTAATGCAGGATATATCACAGCATGATGGAACAACGAGTCCCCAAGGTAAGGAGAAACAGGAGGGGCGGGAGACATCTGAAGAAGGAATATGAACATGATGAGTGAGAGACATCTGAAGAAGGAATATGAACATGAGGAGTGGGAGACATCTGAAGAAGGAATATGAACATGAGGAGTGGGAGACATCTGTAGAAGGAATATGAACATAAGGAGTGGGAGACGTCTGAAGAAGGAATATGAACATGAGGAGTGGGAGACGTCTGAAGAAGGAATATGAACATGAGGAGTGGGAGACATCTGAAGAAGGAATATGAACATGAGGAGTGGGAGACATCTGAAGAAGGAATATGAACATGAGTAGTGGGAGACGTCTGAAGAAGGAATATGAACATAAGAAGTGGGAGATATCTGAAGAAGGAATATGAACATGAGGAGTGGGAGACATCTGAAGAAGGAATATGAACATGAGGAGTGGGAGACATCTGAAGAAGGAATATGAACATGGGAAAGAAAAAGAGATTTATTGTGGTGCAATATTTATGCAAAGGAGAAAGCAAAACTAATCAATACAAAAAGATCAGCACCAAAGATATTTGAAGAGAAATACAGACAAAGGCTGGACATAAAAAAAATATACAAAAAATATGAAAACAAAGTGGAAAAGTAGAAAAGAGGATTAGTGATGGAGATGTTAAAGGAATAGAAGCTGAGATTATTGTTATTTGCAAAGTGAAAGATTTAGTGTAGAAAATGTAAACAGATAACATCATAGAAGGATAGATCACTGGACACTCAAATTAAGGAGAAACCAGTGGAGTGTGAAGGATTTGATCAGTTGCCATATGAAGATACTTTGGAGCCTTGCATAGGAAACCAGTACAAATGTTCAGTTGGATGCAGGACTCATTGTTTCAGTTGGGTCTAACCATTGAGACTTTGGAGGCCTTGACAAACATGCTATCAGGGTTTTCCCACACAGGAATATCAGGGCTCTCCAAACCAAGGTGGAAGTGGCAGCAAATATCTTTCCCCCACCACTTTTGTGTCTGTTCACCTTTTGTGCATCTTTCTCCCCTTTCATTTGTTAATAGGTAAATACTAGGCTATTCCAGCCAATAATCAGAGGTCAGAATCAAGCCTATAGCTTGTATCTGTGAGATAAAGATCTTGATCATTATATAAACCTCTCCCTTTCAATGTGTGCCTTAATGTGGAGTCACACCCTGCACTGCTTGTGCTGTTTTTCAGAATGTAATTCAATAACACATCAAGCTGATGAGAAGGCCTTATTTAGTGTTCCGTTCTGTCTTCTCGTGTTTTTTTATGTAACTGTAAATACTTTTAACTCTTCCTTAGCCCTCTGGCGTACCTGATCTGACCTTTCTTCTTCCCCATCTTTCCTTAACTATATTGTGAAAAACGGGGACTATCCCCCCAAAACAAGTTACTTTCTCCCACTTCCTCCAGCACAACCTTTTAATGCCTTCTTGTGATTTCTTTGTCTGCCCTCTCCCCTTTTTCAACTTTCATATCTTTCTCTTTTCTGACTTTTAAAGGCCCAGTGAGAGTATCCATATAAAGACACCTTCACACCTTCATAGTAAAAACCTATAAAATGTCAGTATCCTGCTGGTTAGTGTCGCTGAGCTAAAATCAAAGCAAGCTGTCATGAGAGGTTCTCATGAGACTAGTGCAACTTTCTGCTAATCTGCAAAAGCATTTGGGAACTTATTAACATGTGCTGCGCATACACAGAAGTGTACCTGATTTGCACGTATTTGTATTCTTTGTAGCTCTTCCTACACAAGTTAAGCTCTGTGAAATTATTCTGGGTGTTTTTCTCTCACTTGCAGCTCTAACATTTGCTGATTAGCATAGTGCTGTGATTCTCACATTCTCCTTACACATATATGCAGAATGAGACTATGAATAACACTCAGTCCCTTTTTTTTTACATAAATGGCATTGATCCAGTAAGGAGAAACAATATCTTTTGGCTTGTACTTGTTTTGAATATGCAGCTTTTCTACCCTAAGCTGCTGCCTCTCTTGGGCATACCAACTGACCCATGTTGTTTGCCTCAGGAGGTGTATCAGGTTCCAAAACTTTGATGCTTTAGGAAAATGTTTAGTTAAGTAAACCAGTAAATCCTCACATTTACACCAGGTGCACATCTCTGATGGAAGAGGCATCCTTCTGCAACTGCAGCCTACAAAGAAATTATAGTTGCACAGTATATTAGCTACATCACTAAAGGATGTAAAGGCATTTCTGTGTGTTTGAATAAACATTCACTGCCTATGATGTGCAGCTACAGTGTTTACAGTATGTATGCAGAATGTGTACAAATACTGTTTGCTCTACACAAAGTGTCATATGCATATTTAACTTCAGTCCTGAGGTATATATGGAAGCAATAATGCTAGGGAAATTTATGAATATATGTGAGATGATTGTCATATTTTTAATCAAATAGTCATTAATTTAGTGCTATTTCATTGAAAAAGAAATACATAAAATTGCTTTTAGACATACATGCTCACTATGCAATAGGCTTTTCTTTGACAGACAGATACCCTATACCACATGCAAAGGGCACTCTTTTTGCAACTAATCATGTCTTTCTAGTGCCAGCATTGGCACATCTTTAGTGATGCAGCAATTTCAGTGAAACAGATATTTTGATTACTGAATGATTCAAGAAGAGTGACTCAATAAAATATGCCTCAGTGAACACAGCCTTAGATAGCAGTGATACTACTATGTAGGGGAACATATGAATGGCGAGATGATAAATCAGCAACCAAAGGAGAATAGTATTGCTGGAATTGAACTCATCCTCAAGTCTTGGTGAGTACCTTTACAAGGTGGACCTTGTTTTTCACAAAATCTCACCAAGGTGACGCTGCTATATATAGACTGTGTTTTATATAGCATATATCATGGACAGAAATAGATTAAAAATAAAAAAAAAGATAGCTGGGTGTGCAAGGCCCTGGATAGAAAGTGTCCAATAATTGTAGGCACACTGGTGCCAGGACTTGAATAAATAACTGTGTAGAATCCTCAACACATGGAAACATTCCTACAATGGGGCAAGGCCAGGCCCAGGGGGAGGATGCCCCTCCTGTTGTAGAAGGAAGTAGCCGTCCACAAAAATCACAAAAACTGATAGGCCAAAAAAAGAGCCATACAGACTATATAGTGGACTATTGAGGATAAGAAAGAAATTATATACTGTTACTATTATGCAAGAAGCCCAGAATTTCCAGACAGAAGATATATGAAAAGACTAAGAGAGAAATTAGAGGAAACAAAAATACTCCCCCCAAGAAAAACTGTCAGAAGTGTCAAATCCAGATTTGTGCTCATTAATACAACAGATCTATGAAAAACACTATATAGACCAAAAAATCTTGGGCTGATTGAAAAAAAGAAGTGATTGAGGAAGAGCAATAATATAAAGAATAAAATCTAAGACTTTTGAAAGGTATAAAAAGGAAATATGGACATGGGAAAGAAAGAAAGATTTGATAGTGTGCAATATTCATGCAAAGGAGAAAGCCAAATTAATCAACATAAAAAAGGCAGGGCCAAAGATATTTGAAGAGAAATACAGGCAAATGTATCCAGATATAGAACATTTCACAATAAAGAAAAATGAGATGACAAAGAGGGGATGAAGAAGAGAAGATTAGTCAAGCAGATGTTAAAAAAAATAGAAGCTGAAGTTATGGAATATTTGTGAAGTGAAAGACAAGATGGTCTATCACAGGTTATATCACAGCATGATGGAACAACGAGTCCCCAAGGTAAGGAGAAACAGGTGGGGCGGGAGACATCTGAAGAAGGAATATGAACATGAGGAGTGGGAGACATCTGAAGAAGGGATATGAACATGAGGAGTGGGAGACATCTGAAGAAGGAATATGAACATGAGGAGTGGGAGACGTCTGAAGAAGGAATATGAACATGAGGAGTGGGAGACGTCTGAAGAAGGAATATGAACATGAGGAGTGGGAGACATCTGAAGAAAGAATATGAACTTGAGGAGTGGGAAACATCTGAAGAAAGAATATGAACATTAGGAGTGGGAGACATCTGAAGAAGGAATATGAACATGAGGAGTGGGAGACATCTGAAGAAGGAATATGAACATGGGAAAGAAAAAGAGATTTAATATGGTGCAATATTTATGCAAAGGAGAAAGCAAAACTAATTAATACAAAAAGAGCAGCACCAAAGATATTTGAAGAGAAATACAGGCAAAGGCTGGACATAGCAAATTATGCAGAAAATATGAAAACAAAGAGGAAAAGTAGAAAAGAGGATTAGTGATGGAGAAGTTAAAGGAATAAAAACTGAGGTTATTGTTACATGTGAAGTGAAAGATTTAGTGTAGAAAATGTAAACAGATAACACCATAGAAGGATAGTACACTGGACACCCAAATTAAGGAGAAAGGTTTGATCAGTTGCCATATGAAGATACTTTGGAGGCTATCATAGGAAACCAGTACAAATGTTCAGTTGGAGTTGGACAGCAAGGGGAAGGAACAGGAAACTGTGGAAACTCTGACTCAGTCAATGTTGTGGAGTGATAGGCCAGTGAGTTCCCATATGAAAGAGCAATGGATGACACATGATGAAACTAAAGAGAATGTAGCACAAGAAGATGCTCTGAAAATTTCTATAAAATGCCCACTGAAAATGGAGAACAAGAAATGTGCCCTCAGTTTAGAAGAAAATGATCTAAGAGAAGAATTGCTTGATTTAATACAGATGGGCAGACATATTAAAATTAATGAAGGAAATAGACTGCAGAAGGTCTCTAACACTCCAAAAGTTAGAAGTTTGATAAAACAAATCAACAACAGTAATTAGGACTGTGCATAGAGATTCATGCGATATAACAGAAGTTAACAGGATATATTAATGGACAGCTAAATTAGTAACAGATAAAGTCTTACCACAAGAACAGAGGGTAGTAAGGGAAAGGAAGGGGAGAAATTGAATGCCAACATGGAAATATCGAATAGAGAAAACTATAAAGCAATTAAGACAAGAAATGTAACTGTTAAAGAGTACAGAAGAGGGAACAGATGAACAAAAATCTCAAAAAGATAGACGTGATAAAAGCAACATGCAGTATTATAACAGATCAGGATCTATCATGTACTATCACAAATAATAAACTAAATATATCAGCACAGGCAGAAAAATGTAGAAGATATGTAGATAAATATAAAGGAAAAGTACAAAATAAGCAATTTATTGATGACCCAAAAAAGTATAGAGAAATGGGAAATAAGTCAAAAGGAATTGAAACACAATCAGAAAAGAAGAAATAGATACATTTTGGAGAAAAATCTATGAAGATCCCTTGGAACATAACAAAGATGCTAAATGGATAGAAAAAGTAAAAGAAAGAATAAGAAGTTCAAATGTACAGGATATGAAATGGGATGAAGTAATGGCCTGAGAGACTGAAACAAAGCTAAGAAAGCTCCTAATTGGAAAACCCCAGGCCCAGATGCAGTACCTAACTTCTGTCTAAAAGTATTAACATCTGTGCATGAAGATTTAGCCTTGAGTAAGAACTTTTTATATGCACACCCTGAACAGACAGCAGCCTGATTAACAACAGGAAAATTAGGCTCCTACCTAAGAGCAAACCTGCAAGCTAACCTAAAAATTATAGACCAATAACTTGCCTTCTGATGATTTATAAACTATTCACTGGAATTGATGCTGACAGAGTTTATGGTCATTTAAAAGAAAACTTAATCATGGCATTAGAACAAACAGATAATAAAAGAAAGTCATATGGAACAAAGGACCATTTGTTGTTAAACAAAAACATAATGGAGAACCATATAAAGGGGAATAATCTAAGTATGGCATGAATGGACTACAAAGAAGCATCTCACAGTATCCCACATTCATGGATAATAGAGTGCTTAAAATGTATGATACACCCTACAGTGATCGATTACATTACAGTGACCATGAAACAGTTACAAACTGCTTTACAATTAAGCCATGATAATGGACAAATTATTACTTCAGGGATAAAAGTTCAAAAGGAGGGGATATTCCAGGGTGACTCTGTCACTGCTGCTCTTTTGTCTTGCCTTTAACCCATTAAGCTCTCTGTTTAACACATTAAGTCGTGGCTACAATTTGGCTCCCAGAAAACAACAAGATGTAAAGACTTCTCATCTTCCTTTTGTAGATGAATTAAAACAGTATAGTTCATCAGATGAGGAACTGAAAGCACAACTGCAAGTGGTCAAAACATTTTCAGATGACTCAAGAATGTCATTTGGTCTTGATAATTGTGCAAAATCAATTTTTAAAGCAGGAAAGCTGCCGCACCAAGAAAACATCAGTTTGGGACAATATTGTGATGTAAAAGAACTTGAGCAAGAGGGAGTGTATAAATATTTGTGAACTGATGAAGGATCAGCAGCATAAAACATGAACAAATGTGAATAAAACTTAGTAAGGAATATTTTAGAAGACTTAAATTAATACTGAAAACAGTGTTGACATCCAGGAACAAAGTCCTTGTTCTTCCTGTCCTAACTTACAGGTTTTGATTGATTGATTGATTGGCCCCAAAAGGTGTTGGATAGGAAAAGAAGAAGGATGCTTCATGCCCATGAAATAATTAAAAATCATTGCATACCTAGATTATGTATTCCTCTTTCTGAAGGACTTATAAGCATCCTCAGAATTGAGTACATATATAGTTATGTAAATTTGGGACTGACCTGACCATAGTGAAAGTTTGAAACATGAGGAGAATAAGTCTAAGATGACTTCCCTGCTTAGTTTTGCAGAAGTGTATTGATATCAAGCAGGAATTGAAATCAAGCAAAAAATAGATAAAAATCAAGCAGCATCTGAATGTGCCAACAAAAACAAAAGAAAGAATGTAAGGTAAAGGATCAGGTGAGAAGACAAGAAATGTGGAAAATACATAAATAAAGTTGCAAGTATAGAACACTCTTGGAACAACCTCATCTTGCTCAGGATCGAATGCAGGAATGGTTAAGGAGAGGTGAATTTAAACCAAAAGATGAACGGTTAATATTGGCAGCCCAAGTTTGTGGATTACATACACATTGGTTTACAAAGTCCATTGAACATGTGGGAGAAACAGACAAATGTAAGTTTTGCAAAACAGAACTGGAAATAGTGGGACACCTTGTTTCTGGTTGCGACATACTAATGGCAGAAGGACTGCATACTGAAAGGCATAATAATGTGGCAAGACTGTTGCACCGGGGATTGTGCAAACAATACAATACTGAAGTGGCTGAAAAACACTGGAAATATGAGCCACAAAGCATTATATAAAATGATGATGTTTATATCACATGGGATCACCCATTACCAACATTTCAAAATAAATAAATAAATAAACAAGAAATCCATGAAAAGAAGACAAAAGTAGCAGTGAACATTAACATTGCTACACCCAGTGACTACAGTGTCTTACGTACAGAGAGAGAGAGACACAAAGTCATAAAATACCAGGATTTGCAGGCAGAAATTAGGGCAATGTGGAAGACTTATAGCCAGACAGTTCCAGTAGTAGTAGGAGCAATGGGTCTTACAAAAAAGCATTTACAATCATACTTGTTTATGTTAGCAATACATGTAATTCCATACAAATTGCAAAAGGAGTCATTACTAGGCACATTGCAGTTGCTGAGAAGAACACTTCTGGCTAAAACCAAAGGCTGAACCATTATTAATTTCTTGAACTTTAATCATACTTTGACATAGGAGTGGGGTCCATTCCTGTCAAGGTGTTAGAAACCCAAAATACTTGGGAGAAATTAAAAAAGGATGAAAACACATGGCAATTTTAACAGAAGAATGAGAGCTTACTGCTACTCAGATGCTGATTACGTTGCAGGTTATCTGTTAGACAGGAGACCTGGGAAGACTAGTACACCATTTCAGCTTTATTTATGCTAATTATGTCTGAGTGAACCTCATCAGGTAGAATCAGAGCATATGATGGTGTGAGGAACATATGCAGCCTAATACAGTAGTTATTAGAATAATTGTAGATGTTGATATACTTGTGATTTGAATTGTCACAGATTATATAGAAACAGATAGCTGGTGCCAGAGCCATGGCCTGAAGTTAAACACCAAAAAATGTATAGGTCATACCCTTCGGGAAAACAAGGTAACCCCAAGCTACCATATAGGTGGCAATCCACTAAGCACAGAAGAGGTTATCAGGGACCTGGGGACCCAGGTTGACAGTGGCCTTTCTTTTGACACTCACGTTGCTAAAGTGGTTAGAAAGACCTTCTACATTGCCCACCTGATCATGAAGGGATTCACATCCAGATCTAGTGAGGTCATTGTTCCCCTGTACTCTTCACTTATCAGACCAATGATCGAGTACAATGCCTCATTCAGGATGTATCTCACCCGACATCTGCAGCAATTGGAGAGACCCCAAAAGTTCCTCACCAAAAGGATAAAGGGACTCCAAAATCTGTCATATGCTGCCAGATTGAAGAAACTCCAGCTCTATTCAGTCGCATATCGCCTGCTCAGAGGTGACATGTGCCTGACATACAAGGCCATGTCCAACCTGGAATTAATGGACATGCTCCAACTCAAAAAATCCAAATCCACCAAAACCACTAGAGCAAGCGACTTAAACCTTAGCACGGATATAAATAGGATGTGCTGGAGGGATAGATTTATCACTCAGAGACTCCCTATGCTGTGGAATAAAATCCCGGTCCATGTGAGGCAGAGCACCTCGCTGGCTCTGTTCAAGAGAAATCTTGACCTGTGGATGGGAGATCGTAGGTTTACCCTGGGAATCATCTCTGTGTCACTGCTGGACAGAGGCACAACAAACTAATGGGCACAGTATTTTTTCATATAAGGGGTGGCGTAAGCCACAAAACTTTGGGCTAGGCTTATAAATGCCTTAGGGCAGATAGCCTAGTATAAACCTATGAACCTATGAACCTATATGCAATAACACTATAATGCAGGATATTGTTGTGTGGCATATCTCATTAGTAAGCAATATAATATTAGTGCGGCAGTGTGCAGCATTTGAGGGCCATCTAATATACAGTATACAACTGGAATGTGCATACCATTTAGTATGTGCCCATAGCTCACCATGAGAATGCAGCTTTGACTGAGTGTGTGGAGAAAGGTAAACTCCATATGATACATATCACCTGGGAAGGCCAAGCTTAGATTTTAAATAGGACAAGGAAACAAACTAGCATAATATGACCCATGTAGCCTACATGAAACAATATCCATGCCATTGCTGGATCTCACATGGTAACCATCCATGCTTAAAAACAGCTACCACTGGATAACTGTCAGGAGTTCCTCTATTACCTTGGCAGTGATCAGAAAATCTGCTTATCTGTGATTCAGATGGACATATGCATCATTAGCCCCCCTCCAATGTGACACATATCTCAGCTGCAAGCAGAGAATATAGCCAAACCTCTAAACATCCACTGCAGTTCTCAAAAGGCCCAGCTAAACACCTTATCCCCAGCATGTCAATAGCCAGCACATTATGAAGGATATGATACAACAGTCCCCAGCCCTACATTTACTATATTCTAAGGAAGTGATTAATGAGATTATTCATTAATTATAGACAACTTTGCTTTATGTTGCTTTAACATGTAGGACAATGAGGGTTGCAGAAATTCTATCCTGATTTATAAATAGGAATCGGGCTTGTAACCTGGGAACTTAGAGATTCTCCATTGAAGTTCAACTCCATCTCTGAGATGTGATGTAGCCCATTGTAGTCACTGGGTTGGTATGGTGGAGCAATCAGCTCCCCCCCTATGTAGAAACCACCACTACAGGCAATATGTTACATACAGCCTAAGTAATGAACAGTAGCACCCTTCACTGGTGGAGTCCATATACCAAGACTGCTGAAGCAACTGGGAATGAAAAATACAAAAACCCAAATAAAACATTTGGTAGTTCTGAAAAGGCATTTTGGCACATGTTCTCTGCTTTTTTAAAACTTGAGTTGATTGAATATTACAAGGAACAGTTTCTCTAACTGAGTATCTGTTGCCACTGTTTAATTTGTCTTCTGTTTTTTCTTCTTATTTGAAGGATGAGCACTTAGTTACATACTGAATCATTTCAGATTTTACATATACTTTTTTTAAATGCTCATTGTGCAGGGTGGATGATTCTCACTCTCTGAGACACACTAAGATGCTATTGGCACACCTGCCCACATTTTAAGTTGCATGTCGAGCCAATTGGGCCAATCCAAAATGAGGAAGTCCAGCCTGGGTACCCTTCCTTTAGTATAGTTTAACAGCAATGGCAAAAGTTGTAACAATGTATTTCCATTACATTAATGGCACTTTCATCTGGACCTCATCAGATACACTAACATAATAAAGAGACAATATAAACCTTCAAAGTCCTTTGGCCAATGAGAGCCCTCCACCCCGGAAACTGATTTCAGGCTATTTTGTATCATTGCATCCAGAATGAGAATGAGGCAGTGGTAAGTGATACTCAGTAGGAGAAAACACTTCCTGTAATCTTTAATTGACTCAGATTTCAAAAGACCAGCGCCAGAAGTCTTAACCTCAAGATGCACGCACTCAAAGCTCTCCTCAGTATGGAGAACATCAATATCTTTGCAGTGACAGAAACCTGGTTCAAGGCTCCAGAGAGCACCCCAGCACTACCAGGCTATACCTCATATCATGCTTTTCAGCCCCAAAACCCGGACCAAACCACAAAAGGAGGGGGAGTTTCCATATTTATCAAGGATATCCACACCTCCAGGTTAGTGGCATTGCACGAAGCATCGGAGACCATCCATGTGCAACTAACAGTGGGCAAGACTGCTTTTCAGTTTATAGCATCCTACAGACCACCCTCTCAAAGTCAGGAATCCCACTCGGCTTTCCTGAAAACATTGGAGAACATGAAGATCTCTCCGAACACCATTATATTGGGTGACTTCAACTACCCAAACATTGACTGGGAGCACTACTCAAGCCCCAGCACCTTAGCACAAAGATTCCTGGAAATTATAAACTCAAATGCTATGGAACAACTAGTCACCACTCCCACAAGAGGGGACAACATACTAGACCTGATCATTACCAACATGGGGACTCTATGCTCCACACCAGAAGTATATCCCTCATTGGTAATATCAGACCATAAATTAATTTCACTGGATGTCAACATCCCGACCCCACCCCCAGACCAGAAAACCACAGTGAAAAACTTCTCAAAAGCAAACTTCTCACTTCTCAAAACCAAAGTGGAATCCTTCAAGGCCCCAGGGCCAGTGGAAACTACGGCCCAAACTGTAGAATCCTATATAAATGCATTCTACGGACATCTCCAGGAATGCATGGATCATGCTATCCCAAACAAAACCAAGACCCAATCATCCAAAGGCAGGCGTCCAGTCTGGTGGACCCCTGCCATAAATAAACTGTACAACAGAAGGAGGAAGCTACTACATGACAGAGCAAAATCCCTAATAGGGAAGGGATCTCTGATCAGTACTAGCAAAAAATTACGATCCCTCATAAAATCCTCCAAGGCCAGCTGCGAGAGAAAAATTGCACAGGACACCAAAGACAATCATAAGACTTTTTTCAGTTATGTTAGAAACCTGGGATGCAACTCCCAGACTTGTACTGAGTTGATTCTAAACAACAAAAAATACACTGAACCCACAGACATCGCCAATATCCTGGCAGACAGGTTCAGTGCAAACTTCTCCACCCCCTCCCCCCAAAAGAGCAAGTATCTATCCCGGCAGAGGGCTGCCTCCCAAACATCTCAGATGCTCAGGTGAAGGCTGCCCTCTCCAAAGCAAAAAACGCTGCTTCCATGGGACCAGATGGCATCCCAGGTTGCGTCCTACATGAACTACAAGAGGAACTAATCCCTCAAATAAAACAGCTATACAATCTCAGCCTCACTACAGGATATGTGCCCACAGAATGGCGTACAGCATTAGTGGTCCCACTCCACAAAGGTGGAGTCTCTATGGACCCTAGAAACTATCACCCCATAAGCCTGACTAGCTTAGTCTGCAAGGCTATGGAGAGGATCATCATGGAGCTCATAAACAAAGACATTGGGGACCTACAGACACTAGATCCTACCCAGTTTGGCTTTGTCAAGGGCAGATCCTGCCTTTTGAACCTGGTTGACTTCTTTGAAACAGTCACCAAAGCCATAGATGAAGGGAAGGTAGTCCACACAGCCTATCTGGACCTTGCAAAGGCATTTGACACAATACCCCACTTGGGCATCATAGATAAGCTATCCAGCTTAAATATAAACCCCTATGTCACAAGATGGGTCGCAAACTGGCTCAAAGACAGAACCCACAGAGTGAGAGTTGCTGGAGCCATGTTAGACTCGAAACCGGTCACAAGTGGCATCCCACAGGGTTCTGTCCTGGGACCACTCTTGTTCGGTATATACTTTTCCGAGGTACAGGCAAACGTGGGAGCACTATGGCTCACCAAGTTCGCAGATGACTGCAAACTGGGCACCATAATCAACTCTCCAGCTGACACAAACATCCTTCAAAAAGGTCTCACAGAGACAGATAACTGGTGCCAGTGCCATGGTTTAAAGCTAAATGCCAAAAAATGTATAATCATATCCTTTGGCAAAAATAATGTGCCCACAAATTACCACATAGGTGGAAACCCATTAAGTACAGAGAAAGTTATTAGGGACCTGGGGACCCAAGTTGATAGCAATCTCTCCTTTGAAAACCACATTGCCAAAGTGGTTAGAAAGACCTTCTACATAGCCCACCTCATCACGAAGGGTTTCACATCTAGATCAAGAGAGGTAATCCTGCCCCTTTATTCATCCCTCATCAGGCCCAACATAGAATACAATGCCCCTTTTGGGATGTACCTTACCCAACACCTGCAGCAATTAGAAAGACCCCAAAAGTATCTCACCAAGAGGATCATGGGTCTCAAACAGATGCCATATGCTGCTCGGTTAACAACACTCCAGCTCTACTCAGTTGCATACCGCCTACTCCGAGGCGATCTATGCCTGACATACAAAGCTATGTCAAATCCAGAATTAATGGACATGCTCCACCTCAGTAAATCTAAATCCCTTAGAGCCACATGCTCGAGGGACCTGAACCTCAGCACAGAAATAAATAGAACTTGCTGGAGGGACAGGTTCATAACCCAGATGCTCCCTTCACTCTGGAATAGAATTCCAGTTCATGTGAGGCAGAGCACCTCACTGAATCTCTTCAAGAAGAATCTCGATAAGTGGATGGGGGGTCATAGGTTTGTCCCAGGGATTACTCCCGTGTCACTATTAGACAGAGGCACAGTAAACTTAACCATAAAAAGGGCACAGAATACTCAAATCAAGAGGTGGCGTAAGCCATACAGAATCAGGCTAGGCTTATAATTTCCCCAGGGCAGATAGCCTAGTATGACCCTATGAACCTATGAACTTATGTATCTAATGTCCTTTTCAGGATGAGCACTGTATCTCTATTCAGGTCTCTACATACAGACTAAAAGACTGCAGTTCCCTTTTCTACACACAGGAGGAGCTATACTACAGAAAAGGAAGCCTGGTGGGAAAGAATCTGAAATCTACAATCAACAAACTATAGTGTCTATTCCTGTCCTCTCCAGAGCCTAGGATCTATGTAATTTATGAATCTATGTTAATTTGGACTCTGCTTCATTAGTTCAGAACCACAGCATGCATTTCCTTTACTGAATGTCATGGTAATATGATAATGCGTGCATGATAGGATTTTACTTCAGGACACGTGTATTTGCACATAGGACATACTGATGGAGCTCTGGGAATAACTGACTTTGGGTACAACTGGCATTTTCTTGATGGGCATAGAAATGGTCAATTTACACTGGTAATATGTAATCAGATTAATTTAAACAGAAAAATATGGAATCTTGTTATCTACTACTTGTGTTAATTGCACTCCATTGACTCTGGAGCACTGGTATATTAGCTTGTTAATTGAGCACTCCACCCATGAAATGATGTCATCCTAGGTGACCAATCAGAAATCTAAGTGTGGACAGTTTTCCAAGAAAAAAGGCTCAGTTCAGTACTACTCCAAATGTTTTGGAATCCCATGGATAATCTATAGCAATAAAGATCCTTCTTGGTTTGTTTACTTTTGCTGGAATTACATAACGTGTAGATATTTTGGTTATGTGATTAATAGGTACTTTCTTTTTTAATATATGTATTTTTTACTTGATATGTGCTTTATACCACTCCTTTTTTGGGTGGCCAAGTTTAAGATAAATGAAAAAATGCATTGCATTTGCTGATTCCATCATTAAATGTTTGTTCGCTTATTTTTCTGGTTTGCCTTTATTAATACAGCTACAAGGCTAACTGAATTTTCACATTGTGATTACCTTACATTTGTTCCTATTAGTAAGTTTTCTTCTTTGTGTATTCCTTAGAGTGATATATTTTTCACTTTCCTGCACAGTGGTGCTTTTTCTCCTGTTCATTCTAATAATGTTGCTGTATAGTTTTACAGGAACAAGGACAGCAATAAATTATTGAAGATTATAAACAGATCTGTGATATGTTTCAACAGAGACTATCAGTAACAAAGTTTGAATTACCAGTACTTAAGCCTGTCCTTTTCATCTTGGCTTTGAAATGAATTAATTTTATTCAGCACTGGGTGATCTGAAATGGAGTGAGTTATTTTGCATTCTGATTTATGTAAGCAGCAAACAGAGTTAAGTAGTTGTCTGGACTGTCAGTATAATTTGATAGCTCCTGATCTGATCAACACAAGTTTGCTGGTGACCAGGATATGTATAACTATTGTCCAGCCACACCTGTACATAATAGACAGTTGAACTGGATAAAATACAAGAATTTGTTCATTTAGGTCATGTGTGTCATTATGAGAAGTATGGGTTGGTTACCTTAAAATACAGTCCTTAATGGACAGGCAGGTCTGGTGCATATGAAACCTGCAATTTTAGACTAACACACCTATAACATTCCATTGAAAACTAATCATACAGCCATCACAGTTAGCTCTGTTAACACAACAATAAGCAGGGCTAAGTGCAATTAGAATGGTTGCTGTAAGCAATAGTTTTTTTTAATTGGCAATGTCAACTTCAGCATTAGTCACTTAACGCAAACTGTAAAAAAAAAAAGCATAAAAGAAAATCAAAATGCGTCACATGAGCAAATGCATAATACAAACAGTCAGACAGACACTTAGGAAGAACAGTATGGATAAACAAAGTTACGCACAGCTTTATTTATGTAATACTATGTCATCGTTTCCATTTTTTTTGAGAAATTTTTATTTTAAAATCAAATTGCTTTATATACTTTGGAATCAGACTTTCTGTGCATTTTTCCTCCTCACTGCTTTTGAAATCGTTGTTAGTGCTATAACTGACTTATCAATGAAACAGTCCAGAAAGCTCACCTGGAACATAAATGATATATACATATATATCTATATCTGTCTATCTAGATATATATCTATCTGTATCTCTCTCTATCTGCATACAGTGTATGCATGTATGTATATATATATATATATATATATATATATATATATATATATATATGTGTGTGTGTATCTACTTTGATCCAGTGAATTTACATTTCACTGAAAAGTAAATTCGCGAAGTCAATTACGTGAAAGTGCATTTTTTCAAAAATACACTTTTGTGTAAGAACATAATTAAAAAAAAAAAAAAAAGAGAAATGAAATAACAGTTTGCATGCTAGTTTATTTGTACATCAACTTTTAGTTTTGAGGTACAACTAAACAAACTATTGCTGAGATCGTGGTACAGTGGGGATAAGGGAATATTCCCTTTTCCCCACTGTATTGCAATCTATGAGTGAGAATATTAAAGTAGGGGGTGGGGGTGCAAGCCCCCCTGCATAATTGTGTTTAGTGTGTTTTTTTTTTTAGTTTAGGTTTTACACGAAAGTGCATTTTTGAAAAAGTGCACTTTCGCGTAAGTGAGTTTGCGAATTTACATTTTGGTGAATGAAAGTAATATATATATATATATATATATATATATATATATATATATATATATATATATATATTTATTTATTTATGTATTTATTTTTGTGATATCATAAATTGTAGTTGTGTTGATTGTACAGAGTAGCATATGTAGTTTTTGCTTCCTATTCAGATGTGTAAAATAAACTTTATAGTTAGCAGGTTGGCTTCATTTAATTTATAACTTTATGTTGGTGTTATTTATTGTGGCCTGTGCAGGACTGTATTTCCACAGTGCAGAAATTTGGTACATTGCCATACACTGTATTCCATGAACAGGTTGCAGCTTGGTAATTCATACAGTGCAGGAGAATGAAACCAACAGAACTATGTCACTGATAAATTACTATAAGAGTCAGGTGCTCGCAAAACATTGGCTTACATAGAACAAGTTTTTCTGAGAAAATGCTGTTGGCTAGGATTTAAGGTATCATTTAGATTGCACTAAATGATGAACATAAAAACTAATATGACTACTGTATCTTAGTACAGCTGTAACCACTGTAGGAATACTGCACAGCAATTGTCACAGTGAAAACAAAGTCATATTATTTTTACTTTTTACTCACAATTTGAGCCAGATCATGGTCAAATGGGGCCCTAGGCAAGAGTGTGGACTAAACCCCCCTCCCGGAGTCATTCGTGTGTCCCATTACTTGTCTCCCTCTCTCCCCAATTACCATAAACACTGCTCAAAATTGTCAGTGTGTACACTGTTTTCATATTTACTTTTGAAAAGAAGGAAGAGATATGGATTTAATTCAAAACATTTCATTTTATTATGCTTTGTTGACCAGGTTAGTTCCAGTCATCTGTAATGTCTTTTCATTGGAGACCCTTGGTGGTATTTATACTGCTAGGGGAAATTTGGCCAGGGCACTGGAAAACTTCCCTCTACTCTTTTTGATAACTTATGTGGATATAAAAGACCTCGCAGCACCTTCCATTAATGCAGGCAGATGGTCAATTTAACATCTCAATCGAAAGTCAGGAGTGCAACACTCCCTTCCCCCCTTTAACGTGCACTGTAGTTTTAGCAATCTGTCTACATGGCATGAGAGTAGACCCTACAGCTTTCTTCCCCAACGACAAGTATGCTACCTGTTTTGCTACTAACACTGCTTTGAAATTCTATAGCACAAACACTGATGGCCATTTATTAAACAAAAGAGTTGCGTACTGACAACAGACTTGGCATAAGTGACATTCTCTTGAAGCTCACATTCCTTGAAAATGCACTGAAACTCAAATTCCATCAAAATACACCGAAACTCACATTCATTGAAAATGCAGCCCTGCACTTTTGAATATTTTTTCCATTAAGCAGTGAAACAAAATGTATGAACCAATAAAAAAAAACTAAATTACCCATCTCAGCACATTTCAATAAATTCTAATGACCAGTGAGCAGTCGGATAGTTGGTATAGTGGAGTAAGGCTGTTGTCTCATGTAGCCAAGGTACAGAGTTTGAGCCTGAGCAAGCTAATTAACTAACCTCCCATCCCTACCTAGGGCATTTTGAATCTATGAGTATCTGCTGAAGGAACACTCATTGTCTCACAGTCTATGGTAGCAAAGCAGCATCAGTTTGAAGTGTTTATGGAAGTTCCATTATGCGTTTATGTCCCACGCATTGCTGTGCATACATTCTGCTAAAGACGCACACACAAACCACAGATGTGGAGGGTGTCCTTAAAGACACATATACATACTATGGGCATATTATCTAAGTAGATACGAATGTTCAGAATTTGACAATGTTCTTCAGTCTTACTGCAGTAGCTCTGAGGCTATATGGATTGTTTCCCATCTTGGAAACAATAACCAGTCAGATTCAGAAAGCCCCCCCCCCAATACTCCTTCATTTCCCTGCTAGGGGTTAGATAATCAGCAGTCAGAGTGAAGCTTTATTTAGTACGTTCTTGTTGTCTAAAGAAGCATCTCTCACTCTTTGCAGGAGCAGCAATCAGCTGTGAGCTTCATTTCTGGCAGATAAGTCCCTGTTGAGGAAAACCTCCACTCAGAAATTATTGCCTTAAAATAGCATTTTAAATAATTTTGACTAAAAGCGGTATTTCACCTTTATGAAACCCTGGTATTTTTTCACTGCATCAGATGCTTCCTGTCAAGGGCCACTATTTTCAGTGTAGAGTATTTATTAAGATATTTGGGGCTTAAGTTTGTCAAAAATTATGTACTACTTGTGTAAACTTTCAATTTTGTGGAACAGGAAAGTATATATAGAAATGGGTGGGGAATAATGAGTCAGTGTAATGCTTATGCTGACTTCATGACAACCTACCTGTTATTTTCATTCTGTCAGTGTGTGTGCAACTGTAGAACAGTACTGACAGGTGAATTGTGCTCTGCTTTTCTATTTTATAATTTATGGGGAAGGTATTATGATTGTCAGTCTGCAGCTTGTGAGCACTCAATGACAACTTACCTTCTGACAGAATTGCACCAGCTATGCTTACCACTTTTGTGCTTCTTCCTCAATACTTACTCTGATCTGGATGGCTGTTCTCTCACAGTATCTAGAGAGAAAACAAATCACTTATCAGTCTTTGCCATTGTTGCAGACTCAGTCTAAGCCTCAGCCACTAGTGGGAAAACCCACAGTGGTCACTGTTTGCTCCTTGGACAACTCACTGACTTCTACGACTTCTCAGTTGTAGGCCTTTCAGCCAGGATAAGCCACATCCTCTTCAGCTATTCCAGTGCTCATTCAAAACATGGGATAACTATGTTCATTAGTTTTGGGAGGCATTCTGGAAGATTCTTTTCAGAGTAATTGGGGAAAACTACCATTAGACCAGGCAGACTCCCCTCAAGTCTGTCCTATTATGCTGGAACTTTTATAAAGGAAAAAAAAAGTAAAACATTATTCTTCTCATGAAGTCATTACTAGTAAAAAAGATGAGTTATTTACCATGGCTAGACAAGCATTACAGGCAGTAAATCTTGGTATCCAGAATCCTTTACTGATGAGCATACCACGAAAAATTACGTCTGCTGATTCTGATTTTGATAGAGATAGGGATACTGCTGCTGTAGATTCCCAAGCCGAACTCTCTAATTGTGAGTACAATTTTAATCCTCATCCTCATGTTGAAGAGTTTTCATTTAGTCATACCTTTGCCAGGATAAATGAGGTAATCTAGTGGGAACTAATACATGTTTTCCCTGGACTGATGAGATGCAATCATATGTTAAAATGGATATACCTCATTCCTCTCCCATGCCTCCTATACTCCCAGCCCTGCAGGATATGTTGAGTGCTGCATGTACTTATCCTGATGCCCAGCTCTCAGTCCATAAAAAGAGCAGATAAACTATATAATGTCATTTGGAGAGTCTAAGGGAATTAGCTTCCTTAGCTTCCACTCTTTCTGTGGAAGAAAGCTTTTTTTTTTTTTGTATTTTTTTTTTATAACATACTATTTCTATCCTTTCTCAGGTACCTAAACATGCTTTTAACAGTGTGTATGATTGTGCAGATACTGTGTCTAGGGCCACTGCTACTGCTATAGTGTTGAGAAGATATGCTTGGATACATAACCAAAAGTTTGCTGGTAAGGCAAAGTCTTAAATCTTGGACCTAGCTTTAAGTAATGAGATATTGTTTGGGTCTTTTATTACAGAAGTTCTCAAGAGAGAAATTAATTCAGTGAGTTTCTAAGATATTTAATGTACCCAATACAAGTCTTACAGGTCTCCCTCTTAGTCAAAAAAGGTTAATAAAAAAGTCCTTTTCTGGCAAACAAAATGTAAACAAGAGATGACCAAAGGGTTAGAAAAATGGCCCTCAGCATTTTCCTTTGGCGTAAGATTGCTTCAGACTCCTGGATGTTAAAAGTGGTGCAAGAGAGTTACAGGTGGCACTGGTTACAAAAAACTACCCTCCAAACCAAACAGAAATTTTCCTTAAGTTTTTACACACTTGGGAGACACAGAATCAGTGCCTCTAAGACAAAGAACTGTTATTACTGAAAGTCTCTGGTACTAAAGAAAGAGGCTTCCTGCATATCAGTACTAGACTGCATATTTCTAAGCATGTCCATCATAGTTTTAAGGTTCAAAATGATGACAATGCATAAACTGTTACCTCACATTACTCACTCAAGCTACCAGGTAACTCTAGACCTAAAAGACACTTACTACCATATCTCCATAGCAACAAGCTTCAGGAAATTTCTAAGGTTCTTTGTTTCTGAGTCACATCATCAGTTCTCTGTGTTACCTTTTGGTTTATCTATAGTTCCAGTGCTATTCATAAAATGTCTGGCCGCAGTCATAGCTTACTGCAGACTGACTTGCATTCACATCTTTATTTATTTAGGCAACCTGCTTATCTTTGCAGAGTCCTTGTCCATGTCAAAATGCATTAGTATGGGTTATGTTTATTTTGACTAGTCTGGGCTTCCAGATAAACATTGCAAAAACCCTCCAAGACTTTGTCTAACAGAATTGCATTTCTGTGATGCCTTATAGATTCTTCTCTTCAAAGGGCCTTTTTTAAATACAAAACAAGGTGATTCTTTATCTAGATTTTTTTTCTTGAACTTCTCCAATAAGTCTCAGGCTTCTGCAAGAAAATTTCTCAGTATCCTAAGGTTCATGGCATCTATGGTTCTCATGAAACTTGTCAGATTACAGATGAGAAAGATGAAATGTTTTTTAAAGAAATAAAGTACATGCACCCATCTTTTGCATTCTCTGGAGTATCAAATTCAGGTTTGGAGATTTATAAAAAGGGAACTGGTGGAGACAACATATTCAACTAAAGTTAGGTCTCCCCTTCCCTCCTCAGACAGCAAACCAGTCTGTCACCACAGACACATCAGATTTTGCTTGGGGATCATTTTCCAGCGAGGTAAAGATATAAGGTCTGTAGAATCCTTCAGACAGACCAAAGCACATCAAAAAGGAGACATTGGCTGTGCCTGTGATCCATGCCTTAGAGTCTCTCCATCACCTTTGGTCCTTAGGAATTCTTCAAATGATTACAAACAATACCACAGTCATGTTGTATATCAACAGGCAGGGAGGTACAAGGTGGTACCTCCTATGCAGGTTGGCATTGGTGGCTTGGGGGTTAGCTCTTCAACATTTCTTAACCCTCCAAGGATCTAACATTCCATTAGAGCAAAACATGATGACAGACAGGCTATGTGGGACCAGGAAAGACCCTCACAAATGGAAAACAAATGGTGGGGGGGGTCTTCCAAGAATTGATTCAGTTGGGGAGAACAACTGAAATAGATCTGTTTGTCTGCTTTCAAAACAGAAATATAAAATATTTTTTCCAGGGCTCCTTGCAAGCAAAACTGGAAGATAGTTGCATTTTCATTCCCACTGAAGGGAATGTGCCTTTGTGTGTTTCCAGCTTTTCCACTGATATCTAGTGTATTTCCGAAGATTCTAAAGGATACTCCAGAAATAATTGTGTTGACCCCCTTTTGGCCCAGGCAACATTGATTCTCCCTTCTTATGGAATTGGCCAAGGGCAATTATCATACGCTTCCTCACAAACCAAATCTACTCACACAAGACAGTGGAGCTTGACACATCCCAATATGAATAAGCTTCAGCTCACTGCCTGAATAATTTAACCTCAATACCTTTTAGGCAGTTATTTCATGCAGGTTCTAAAGGAGGCAATAAAGCCTGCTACTAAAAACCCTATGTTATTTAGTGGAAGCAAGTTTCTAGTTGGTGCCTAACCAATAACCAAGGAACTAGCAGGGATTTTGTACCACTGATGCCCAAATATTTGTGGGAGTTACTTGCATTTGGCTTTACTTATTTCTTTATAAAGGTTCCTCTTGTTGCCATTTCAGCATATCTTTCCATGGATCCTCCTCTTTCTTTTCTGTTTGTTGTAAAACAGTTTCTGAAACAGTTTTCTACCTGAAACTTCCTCTTAAACAGGTAGCTCTTCTGTAGGGTCTCAATTATGTACTGGAGAAATTAACTGTGCTACCTTTTTTCAACCTGGCCATCAAGCTGATTTAAGGTTCTTGATTTAAGAAATTGTGTTCAGCATTGCTCTGACATCTGCAAGAAGAGTATCTGAGTTGCAAGCTCTCATGGTGGGCGAACCCTATTTGCTTTTTATAGGGATAAAGTATCTTTAAGAACAAACCCCTCATTCATGCCAAAAGTGGTTTCAGAGTGGTTTCTGAATGGCTAACTGAAAGCAGCAGTATTTTAGAGCTCCATATAACTTGTTAAATAAGACAGGAAAATATTCTTTTTTTTCTTCAAAGTATAAAATCTTATAGATAAAGTACTAATTTACATAATTAGAAACTTTAGTGAAGTGTTACAAATAATTTCCTGTCAAAAAGCTTGGAGATATATTCACTTGTTAAAATGAGCAACTCAAAGAATTCTCACCAGGATCCTGCCTTAATGAAGGAATTACTACAGATGGCATCTACCCTGCAGGAGTTGTCTTTAAAGATGAATGATTTTAAAGAGAACCTGGAAATCTTAAAACAAGCAGTCAAAAACAGGCTGACACCCTCAAGGAAATGCTACAACACTAGACAAGGATAACAGGAATAGAGGTTTCTCTAAATGACTTAGAAAGCAGACTTAAGGAAGAGGAAACACAGAAAGAACTGCTTCTTAAACAAAATACTTGGTTGGTTAATAAAGTAGATGACTTGGAAAATAGGGAGAGGAGAAATGACATCAGAATATTCAGATTACCTGAAAACACAGAAGGTGAGGATATTATTGCCTTTTTATCAAGCTGGATCTGTGACTTTTTAAATTTAAAAGAAAGACTTTCCTTTGGCATTGAAAGGGCACACAGAGCTCTTGGGAAACCTGTCACTAACTCAAACTCTCCTCCTAGATCAATAATAATCAAATTTATTTCATACTTGGACAGGGAACTGATTTTAAGATCTGCTTGGAGGAAGGCACCTCTAAAATATAAACAGAGCCTGATGAGATTTGATAACGACTATTCATCTATAATAATGGAACAAAGGAAAAAAGTGTGGCCAATGATAAAGTTTCTGAAACAAAATAACATCGAGGCACAACTTGCATATCCAGCTAAGATAAGAATACTGTATGACAACGAGATGAGGACTTTTACTGACTTAGAGGAAGCCTCTTCATTTATTAAAACTAATAATGTGATTACTTTACCAGAAGATATGGATTGGATGTTACCTTCTCTCAAGAGAACAAAAGAAACAAATGTCTGGACAGACGTCAAAAAGAAGAAGCAAAAGACTGATACTGTTACAGCCAAATCTCTCAAAGCATCTACCAGGATATGAACTGTTTTAACATTACTTTAAAGGACCAATTTTACTGCTTGAAATTTTAAAACAAAAGTAACTAACTACTGGGATCTTTATCTATATTTTTTGAAAATAGATGACACATGAGAGTTTTCACATTACCTCAGGTATGTAAAACAGGGTAATTTTCTTTCACAGAAGGAGGGCTATATAGCACATAAATTATTTATACTGTAAATCAACATACATAGTATATTTGTATTTTCTCTTAATTTTCTCTTTTCTTTCTCTCTTCTCTCTTTTCTCATTATTTATTTTAACTGCATCTTGTCTCCCTTTCTAAATTGTCTCCTATTTACTATATTAATATAGTCTGTATATATTTAATAACTCACTTTCTATACATAGATAAATAATTGTCTAAAATAATCTAGTGTTAAGGTACACTAACTGGAATTGTGAACTTAATTAATTGTTATTACAATATTTATTAGATTAATGATAGTCTCTCTTATGCTTTTTGGGATTGGGGACATGTTCGTGATTAACTCTGAATTGTTCCATCCATGTACATATGTCCTTTGAATTATTGGTACTTATGTATTATCGCAACCATATTCTGCGACCTCTTTTACTTTCTTCACTTTTACTGAAATGGCCTCACTGAAGTGTGATATTGAAGGGTAGACTGGCAGAAGGTCTGTTGGGGATATCGGTAGGGGTTTTAAAAAAACTAGTAAGACATAATTTTGAGGTGTGTGGGTAGCATCCTTTAAAGACGTCCAGCATTGAATTCAGCGATCGCACTGGTTGCGTGTGTGTACGTGTGTTGGTGCTGAAAGGAAAGCAGGAGTTAGCATATGATCTGTGGAATGGATTACTTTGTACTGCAGTTCCTTTTGGTGAAGGACTACTACTTCTTCGGCTTTACCTTTTTTTTTTTTTTTTTTTTTTTGATCATGTACGACAGTATTATGAAGGTTAGAAACAGGTTTAGTGGACTTAGGTAGCTTCATCATTGAAATGGCTGATAAATAATACAGGTTTGAAGCCAGAGATTTCCTACTTCACCGACTACAGCATGTGGAAGGAACACGTTCGCAGTAGAATGGGACTCGCTTAACTGACAGGAGATGCTGGTGGTAAAAGGGGAAATCTGTTTTTGAACCTTATCTTATGAGCTGTTTCAATGATAAACCTTTCTAAAAGTACAAAAACATTACAGAACACATGTCTCTAACCTTCATAACACTGCAGTGCTACCATTTGACCTAAACAGAAGCAACCAGCATTAGCGCAAAAATCTGGTTGCGATAATACGTAAGTACCAAATTATTTCCTTTTTAGTATTAACAAATAGAGGGAAAAATGTACTGTTGGTTAAGAGAAGAAAAGCTTTATTCACATTCTGTTTGTGTTGTCATAGCAACAGTAAGCAATTGCTGCAGTTTCTAAGGACACTGTGAATCTGCAAAGTGCATTTAGCCTCACAGATAAATAATAAGGAAAAAGTAATGTTGTTTAGTTATTAAAATGAAAAACAACCTAAACAAGGTAAAATAAATATATAATAGGACTATTTGTATATATTTTATGATTTATCCTCATGGGATTACATATTCCTGGAAACACAACTGAAATGTTCCCAAACTACATGTGCACTGAAATGTCGCTCCTTGATTAAAAAGTATTACTCATTTTAACATGCTGATTACACAAGCTGTCTGTTGTTGTGTCTTTCAGCTTTTCCCAGTTAGGGGTCGCCACAGCAGAACTCCAGTCTGCTAATGACTGGCAGTAGATTTTTACATGCTGAGTTGCCAGCTCTGGCGCACAACCTTCAATGAAGGTACGCACATTAACGCATGTCTCCACACAGAAGACGCTCTAGCTGAGAATCGAACAGGACAACGTCTTACTGTGAGGCGACAATGCTACAGCAGCACCACCACCGCAGTGGTTACACAAGCTGTCTGCACTGTAATATTACATTTTATATGTTACTTGAAACTGACAGTTTCTAGAGCACATGAAAAGATACATATTACTTTTTGCAACATGTTATGTTTGCATTTACCTCACACTCTGTACAAACTCACTTGGCAACTGATAGCTATTCATTTAAAATATCAGTTTAAATATTAAATGTGCCCTTAAAATGCTATTGACATTTTGACAAAATATAATGTGAACTGTAAAATGATTGACTTGAAAGAAGTGAAATAATGCATAGATTTCAAAGACAGTTCTTAACATTACAGTAAATGTAAAAATGTATATTCACAAGGAAGTATTGTCATGGTTTAGTGTACCAGTTAAAATAGCTTACTGTCAACATTTTACAATATCAGAAAGTTTGAAGAGCTAGGAAATTACTATTATTTGTCTTTATAATGATTATTAGACAGATGTTAGGCTCTGCTTAGTTTAATGAATTGTGACATATATTTATGAGGAAAAGTGAACTCAGTTATTCACATTGGACTACACATTCCTGGAAACTGAAATATTTCCAAATTACTTGTGAATTTAAATGAAACTGCCTGATTAATAATCATAATTTACTTTAACAACCTGAATCCATAAGCTATCTGCTCTATATATGCTACATTATATATGTCACTTGCATATGACAGTCTCTAGAGCACACAAAAAATACATATTATTTTTACAACATGCTATATTTGATAACCATACATTCTAAACTAACTGAATTGGCAACTGACAAGTTATTTATTTGAAACATCAGTCTAAATATTAATTGTGCCCTTGAAATATTGTTGCGTTTTGACAAAACAAAACCTGAACTGAAAAAGGAATGATTTGAAGAAGTGAAGTATTGTACAGATTTCAAAGACAGCTATTGACACAATATAATAGAAATGTATACATGCAAGGAAAATTTGAAATGCTTTATACTTTTAGTTAAAATAGCTTATTGTTAACTTTTTGCTTTATCAGAAAATTTAAAGAGCTAGGACATTGTTTTCTAATTTGTCTTTATAATGTTTACTAAAGTGATGTTAGTCACTGACTTGTTTAATGGATTGCGAGTCATGTACAAGACGGACTACTGAATGTTATTTCAGTTTACCTATGTTTGCTGAGTTTCTTTTATTAGTACTGATTTAAAACAAGGGAAAGAAAGGGAAGGGAAATCTCTGTTTTTGGTCAAGGAAGGAGAGGCTTAAGAGTATTCTAACTGCCCTGAGAACTCTCCAAGATGCTCTAAATACTATTTGATTAATACTTACCTAAGGTAAGTCTTGATTACCATATAGGCACCTTCACATTCATTCTAGACCTGATGTGATTATCCATTCTGGAAGCAGGAGGTGCCCTATGCAGGATGGGAATTGTCAGGGTAATCATAGTTCATTCTTAAACTCTGCTTTGTAAATCTATAAATATGTAAAAACACTGCACACTAGAATGTAGGGCGCCTCTACAGAGTCAGGATACCACTGATAAGCCATGTATTTTCATAAGTGTAAGTTGAAATTGGTGAGCTGAACAGTGGGAAAGTAAAGGAAGACAGTACACCTACAGTAAATTCATATTTCATTGGTAATCACTCATTGTCTCCTGTAGACTCCTTTTAGTCAAATTATTTTAGTAATAATCTATTTGTTGTTGGCTTATTTAGTGCATGCTCCTCTGCTGCATTTAATATATCCAAAATGACATATCTGACATGTTTGGGATCTCTTAAGAGTAACTAAATATTGAATATTTTCTAAGTGAACATAATAATTGTTTACACTACTAACGTTCCATCCTGATATATAAAATACTATAGAACAATAATAGAATAATATAGAATTTCATATCTCTTTTAAGAACATTCTCCATATAATAATTTAACATATGGAGCTCAGTTGATATTGTTGGTTAAAGGTATGAGTGATAATCCAATAGATCTATCTTTAGCTATTGGATTTAAAATTACTTTCATTCCGTGTTTAATGGAAAATTCATATTTACTTGTATTTGATACTTTAGAATTAATGTTTTATAGAAATACTTTTTAAAGCCTGACCAGAATGTTACCCTACTTATATTTAAAGAAGAAAGAACATTAAATTACACTCCCAAGTTTACACACATAAAAATAACATCCAGTGTTATCTGAGAATATGGTATAACTACTATAATCAAAATAAAAATAAAAGAAGCAAAAAGTTTCTTCCAACAATAACTTGAAATGGATTTAACATTCTTATCATTAAATACTAATGGCTTAAATCATGCAAATAAAAGATCAAACTTACTAAAATATTTAAATCTAAATAAGGCACAAGTAGTATTTCTCCAGGAAATGCATTTTAAGACTAATGATAACTTTATTTGGAACCATAAGGACTATACAGTCTTAGCTCAATCCTCCTATAAAACAAAGACAAAAGGAGTATCAATTCTCTGGAAGAAAAACATAATCACTCCAAAAGTTATTTATAAATATGAAGACAAAGAAGGTCTACTAGCATTTGTTATAATTAAATTTAATAACAGAATATGGACCTTAGCTAATCTATATTGGTTCCCAGGAATTAGAGCAGGAACAGCTAAAAACCACCTAGATTTTATTTCTAACAATTATAAAGGAAATCTTATACTGGGAAGAGACTTTAATTGTACCTTAGAAGCTTCTGAAACCACCAAGAAGTCTTTTTGCATAGCAACTATTTCAAAATCCTTAAAAATGGATTGATTAATTTCATTTAATAGATACCTTTAAATTAAAAGATGATAAATCCTTATTATTTTCCCATAAAGACCATCGATTTGAAACACAAACCAGAATAGACAAATTATTCGTAGTTCAAGATTTATAACCAAAAATCCTCAACTTCTCAATAGTTCTATGCCCCTTCTCAGATCATTACTCTCTGATAATGATGCTCCAAATAGAGTTTAAACCTTTAGTCCTTTCAACTAGAATTCTATCATATATCACAAAAATTAAAGAATTCAGACCCTGGATGTTGTCAGAACTACAATTATTTCTTGAAATTAATAATACAACAGAAATCAGTAGAGTCATGGTTTGGGACTAATTAAAAGTGTATTTATTTGGTAAGACCATTAGCTGGTACAAAAACAAAGTCAGAGAGTGGGAATCTGAATCATTAGACTTGCAAACCAGACTTTTGACAGCAAAATGTAAAATAAATTGTCCAGAAATAAAAAAAAAATAGAGGAATTAAATAAAAAATATAATGAAATTCTAACACACAAAACTTGTCTAACCTTGGAAAAAATTAAAAATTAACTCATTAGCCACCTCCCCCAGATATCTACATAACTTATCTACAAGAATTAAAATGCAATCTAAATCAAATAACATTAGTAGTATATGCACCTCGGCGTTCATGAAAATCTGCTGCCAATCATTAGTGGACTGGAGTTCCGCTGTAGTGACCCCTAACTGGGAAAAGCCGAAAGACAACAACAACAACATCATGAAAAGAAAGGGAAAAAAGTATCAGATATAGGAGACATCCTTGAAGAATTTCAGTTCCATTATATGGAACACTTCAAAAAAGAAGCTTTAGATACCAACCAAATAAACTTAGATACAAACCTTATCAATATAAATCAAAATCCCAAAAACTTAAAACTAGACCTACAAAAACCTATATCCTACAAAGAAATTGTTGACAAGATAAAAGAAAGTAAATCTAACAAAGCTCCAGGGATAGATGGCATAATTACAGAAATTTACAAACTCTTCCCTTCAACAGTAATCTCCCTTTTTCATAAAACTTTGCTAGAAGTCCAGTCAGAAGCAAAAATACCACCCTCATGGAAATATTCTCTCATAACACCAATTCTAAAAGATAATAAGCCATCAGACCTTTGCGCTGCATACAGACCTATATCATTACTGAATAATGATTACAAAATATTCATGTCAATCCTAGCTAACAGAATGAAAATCCCACTTTCAAAGACAATTAATAATGATCAAACTGGATTTTTATATAACAGGCACACACATGATAATATTAAAATGATACTTACTCATATATTATGTGAATAAAGAAGGTAGAGAAACACTTGTAATTGGATTAGACATAGAAAAAGCCTTTGATTCCCTCAGCTGGGGATATCTATTTAAAACTTTAGCATTCTTTGAATTTCCTCCTCCCTTCATCTTATTACTAAAAACATATATATTAATAACTTAGCCTACATTAAATTAGGTCCTTTCACCTCAGAATCTATCCATATAATGAAAGGTACTAAACAAGGATGCCCCCTTTCTCCTATTTTATTTGCTTTGGCTACAGAAATACTTGCAGAAATAATGTGCAATAATCCAAGAATGAAAGGAATAGAAGTCTATAACCAGTACATATCTAAAATAATGCTTTTTGCTGATGATATTTTATTATCACACTCCAGAGAGTCATTAGGAGAGCTAGAAGAAGTAATGGAGAAATTTTATAAGATTTCAGGTCTGCACTTTAATAGATCAAAATCAAAATTTCTACGTTTAAATAAGAAAAAAGACATACAAGTTACAGATAAATCCATTATAGGAAAACAAGAACTTATGCTAAATTATTTAGGAATAGTGTTATGCAAAAATATAAACAAAACAATATTAATAAATTATAGAAACATTATTGAAACAATAAAAATATATATAGAAAAGTGGAACAAAATGATATTAACTTTTGAAGACAGATTGCAATTAATAAAAATGGTCTTATTGCCAAAAATACTATATGTAGCATTAGCAATACAGTTAATTCCTGAAAGATGCATTCTTAAAGAAATAAACTCATGTTTAATAAAATTTTTATGGTATCCCAAAAAGAATAGAGTATCTCTAACTCATCACATTATACCCTGGAAACAAGGAGGATTGGACTTCCCAAAAATAGAAACATATATAAAAGCATCTGTGCTTAAAACTACAGTAGATTGGATAAACCCAAATTATTTTGCCAACTGGAAAGAATTAACAATGGCTATATTAACAAATGAGTGGGTTCAATCCAGCTACTTTCTTCTGGCTTTTGTGTTTATCTGCTTCATATTAACAAATGAATTTAATCTGTTAAAAAAAATTAATAGTAGACAAATCAAACAAACCCTGGTAGATACTATGCATAAGTATACAAAATAATATAACAAAACCTTCTAAAACAACACTGATTAATCATTACGTCAATTCCTTTAGGAAATTTATCAATGCAAACATAGATCTAAAACTTTGGTTTGACCTTTTAACCCCATTTACCATCACTAAGAACTTTCCTCACAAAATATATAGGGCAACAATAACCTCCTGGGAACAAAATGGATTCTTATGCTGGTTTCAATGTGTAAATAAATTAAATGTTTTAGATATACATATGATAAAAACTGCTTACAGTATTCCAACACAGGACTGGTTAACCTTACAAAGCATTCTAATGTATACTCAAGATTTTTGCAGATTAATTAATAATTCCTCATTTAAAGATATTCCAAATCTAATAAGTTTTCTATATGAGTTTATATATAATAGTTATGAAAAGAAGAATTCCATTTCAAATCTATATAAAGAGATAATAACATATAAAACAATTCCCAAACCATCATATTGGCAGTTCTTAACAAAAGAGCAGTCATTGCAGTTAACAGAAGAAATTAAAAGTAACATCTTACTATCAGTTAATTACACCTCTAACACACAGTACTAGAAAATATTTAACTGGAAATACTTACACAGAGCATTTTTAACACCAGATAGAATTAAAAAGATCAATACTACTACACATGGTTTCTGCTGGAGGTCTGAAAAGCCAAATAAAGCAGACTGGATTCATATTTTTTATGAATGTAATAAAATTAAATCATATTAGAATGGAATCAATCATTTTTACAAGCTTTATTTAATGAATCCTTTACCTTAACTAAAGTATTGATTATACTAAATGTAAATGAAGGTCTCTACATGAATAAGACAAATATGTATTTGTTATGGACAATACTTGCTATATCTAGGAAATGAGTAACCACAAAGTGGAATTCAAATACACTCTGACCTTGGAAGAATTCTACACTTTACTGAAGACAACTGCATTGATGGAAATAAAAATCAAGCAACTACTAATCTATCCCAGGCCATTGGTAAATAATCCTTGGAAGAAAGTTATATCTTTGTTGGAATACTCTGCAATAATGAATATTGTATCTCTGATAACTGATCTGTTAATTCTAAACTTAATAACATACAGTGTATATAACTGAAAGTCAGGCTATTGTAAATATTGTATATAGTTGTTTAAAATATTTAAAAATATTATGCAAATGTAATTTTAATTGAAAATAAAAAAATATATATTTGAGGAAGAAATGTGGTTTCAGAGTTTGCTGTGAACCAAGCTATAAATCTTCCAATTTTCTAACCAGAACCTAAAATTCAGGAAGAACAGATTCTGCATACTTTGGATGTGAATAGGCAGCTCGGTACTATTTTGATAGAACTAAGCCCTTTAGAAAAGCTGATCAGTTATTTATTTCTTAACAAGGTGTGAACAATGGACATCCTGAGTCTAAGCAGGCACTTTCTAGGTGCTTGTACAATGCTATCATGTTTTGTTATTCCAACCATGACAGATACATTCCAGGCAGTACCAATGCATATTCAACAAGAGCTTTCTTTTCTTTGATGGCATAATGGAAAGGGGTGGACTCTAGAAACATTCTAGAGATGACTACATGGTCCTCTGCTTTACAAAACATTACTAACTGGATTCCTTTTCTAGACTGAGGTTAAACATTGCTAGAACCACTCTCTAGGGGCTCCTGCAGTCATATAGTTTCTCCATCCAAGCCTTTTTTTTGTTATTTTGGGATTGCTAGGTTCTTCTTTAATTAAATGGGCAGAAAATCCTGACCTGAAGAAAGTATAACTCTCTGACTGCTGATTTCCCTATTAGGGATTGGGATAAAATTATTGACTTCAACAATTGGCTAAGCATTTGGTGTCATTTAAAGGGGATCCAGTATCTGTCTGCCTGGGATGACATGATCGACAGACCACAATGCTTTGCCAGAGATGGTCTGCACCTGCCCTACCTGGGATTCAGGTTACTGGCTAAGGTTTTTGCCACCCCTATAGTGCCTTTTTTATGCAAAGTTCAAAGGACAAAGCCACCTCCATAACAGGTACAACCATGCAAAATCTGAAGGTAATGCTACTCAATGCTAAAAGTCTAAACCTCAAAATGCACTCTCTCGAGGCACTCCTAAAAATGGAGAACATTGATATCTGTGCAGTAACTGAGAC
Organism: Protopterus annectens; assembly: GCF_019279795.1. Lineage (NCBI taxonomy): Eukaryota > Metazoa > Chordata > Ceratodontiformes > Protopteridae > Protopterus > Protopterus annectens. The sequence goes on from NC_056734.1 coordinate 916,251,448, forward strand.
CTGGTTCAAGGCTCCAGAGACCACCCCTGCAATACCAAGCTACAATTCTTACCACACTTTTTGGCCACCAAACCAGGAACGAAACACTAAAGGTGCTGGAGTGTCCATATTCACCAAGGATATTCACCACACCAGGCTAGTTGCCCAACACAATGCATCTGAAATTCTCCAGGTGCAACTAACACTAGGTAAGACTGCAATCCAGTTGTAGCTTGCTACAGATCCTCCACCATGCCCCAAGATTCTAACTACACCTTTCTAAACATACTGGAAAATATTAAAGTACAACCAAACACCCTAATACTGGGTGATTTCAAATACCCTGCCATTAACTGGGAAAACTATTTGTGTGCTAACACCTTTGCCCAACGGTTCTTGGAATTCATAAATTCCAACGCCCTGGATCAACTAACCCTTAGTCCCACCAGGGGCTCCAAACTCCTAGACCTGGTCATTACCAACATGGGAAATTGATGCTCCACACCTATGGTCACCCCATTCTTGGTCAGGTCTGACAATAAGCTAATCACCCTTGACATCCACATCCCACCCCTACCCCCCAGTAAGGAAACCTCTGTAAAAAAACTTCTCCAAAGCCAACTTCAGGCTACTCAGGTTAGAAGTGACAAACTTCATGACACCCATGCAGACAGCGACTGAAAGTTCGACTGCTGAATCCTACACTCGTACATGAATCGTGCATCCCCAATAGAACCAAGACGGTCTCCTCCAAAAAAAGGAAGCCAATCTGGTGGTCCCTTGCCATAAACAAACTTTACAACAAAAGGAAGAAACTGTTGCAGAAAAGAGGAAAATCCCAGGATGCAAAAAACTCCCTTACCAGCCTCAGTAAGAAGCTGAGATTCCTCATAAAATCCTCCTAAGCTAGTTACAAAAATAAAATTGCCAAAGATTCCAAAGACAGCCACAAGGCATTCTATAGCTATGTCAACAGTCTAAATGGCAATGCTCAGATCTGTTCTGAGCTACAGCAGAATGGCATTAAGTAAACTGATCATAAGGATATAGCCAATATCCTGGCAGATCGATTCAGTGCAAACTTCAACCCCCTCTCACCCCCTAAAAGGCCCATCTCAATACCGAAATATTTCCAAATTCCGGTAATAATGGCCACACAGGTAAAAAACGTACGCTTCAATGATAAGAATACAGCATCCATGAGACAAAATGACATCCCAGGCTGTGTACTACATGAACTACAAAATAAACTGGCACCTCCCCTAAGTGTCATGTTTAATCATAGCCTCACCTCAGGCTTAGTGCCCACTGAGTGGTGCACAGCTGCAGTTATCCAACTCCACAAGGGGGGGATCTATCTTGGATCCCGGGAACTACCGCCCCATTAGTCTGAAGAGCCTGATCTGCAAGGCCATGGAACGTATTATCATGGAACTTATAAACAAAGACATTGGCAACCTTCAAACACTAGAATTCATGCAGTTTGGGTTCGTGAAGGGCCAATCTTGTCTCCTGAACCTGCTTGACTTCTTCAAATCAGTCTCCAGAGTGGTGGACAAGGGTAAGGTGGTCGACACAGCCTAGCTGGACCTTGCCAAGGCCTTCAACACTATCCCCCTCTCTGGAATCAAAGACAAGCTGACTAAGCTAGGCATTAATCCCTACGTCACTTTATGGGTTGCCAACTGGCTTACTGGCAGAACCCACATTGTAAAAGTAGCCTACTCCAAATCCAACTCCAGACAAGTGACAAATGGAGTACCTCAGGGTTCAGTCCTGGGACTGCTCTTGTTTGGCATCTATTTGTCTGAAGTACAGGCCAATTCTAGGGGACTCTGGCTAACAAAGGTCACAGATGACTGCAAACTTGTAGCCATTACTGAATCCCCATATTTTGTGGATATTCTACAAAAGGGCCTTACATAAACAGATGCTTGGTGCCAAAGCCATGGGCTCAAGCTCAATGCCAAAAAATGTATAGTTATCCACTTTGGGAAAAAACATCTGCCCATGAATTACCACATAGGTGGCAGTACACTAAACACCAAAAGTATGATAAGAGACTTAGAGACACAGGTGGACAGTGGTCTCGCCTTCAATAACCACATTGCCACAACAGTCAGGAAATCCTTCTATGTGGTACACCTCATCACTAAGGGCTTTTCATCCAGAAAAAAGGAGGTCATTGTCCCACTGTACTCATCCCTTATTAGACCCATTATAGAATACGACACCCCATATTATATGTACCCCTCAAGACATCTGCAACAACTGGAAAGGCTTCAGAACTACCTCATTAAAAGAATCACAGGTCTAAAGCAGATGCCCTATGCTGACCGTCTAAAAAAACTCCACCGATATTCTGTCACATATCATCTATTCAGAGGCTGCTGAACATACAAGGCCATGTCAAACCCAGAGCTGTTGGACATGCTACACGTAAAGAAATCCCAGTCCCTCAGAGACACATGCTACAGGGATCTAAACCTCGTCATCACAATGAACAAAACATGCTGGAGGGATAGGTTCCTGACCCAGAGACTCCCCGGACTCTGGAATAGACTGCCCATACCTGTCAAGCAGAGTGCCACTTTGACCCTCTTCAAAAGGAGCCTTGATGATTGGATGGGGGGATATGAATTTCACCCCAGGGATCATGTCAGTCACCCTGCTAGGCAGGGTTCCAGGGAAGTAAATACTGTGGGAAGAAATAGCCAGGGAATTGTTATGGCTAAGCTTGTATAGGCCCTAGGGCTGATAGCCTAGTACCAAACTATGTACCTATGAACCTATGAAGGAGTGTAGGGGGAAGGCAGATCTTTTAGAAGCTAGTCAGTTATTGGTTCCTATGTTGGAAACCTGAACAGCCTAAGAGCTACTGCAGCAATGAGGAATTTGAACATCTGCTGCTATGGGTAAGTGTAACTTACACAACTGTGATTTCATTTACCACAGCACAGATAAGCTGAAAAATATTTCTTGAACATGCTTACAAAGATGCAGTGCAGCCCTATGTTTAATCAGGCTTTGAACAGGATGTAATAGGAAAAGAAGAATGAAAAGTCAGCACCAAGCTACATAATATGCCTATTTACATTCCTTTTAAAATAAATGCTTAGTTATTCACTTTGAATAAACTCACACAGAGATATGTGAAAGCATTCGAAGCCACATTATTGCCAGCTGGGAGAGACCTTTTCCTGTGCATAGACTGAATGTAGGCTAACTTGGCGTGCATGTGTGCACTCATTTTTTATATAGGCACTTGTGTTCCCCTTTACAGTGATAAATACACTGCTCAATACACCACATCATTCCATTTCATTTTTATCTTAATTCCATTAAGTAACTTATTGGGGTAAATAATACTGAATGTCTGTAGACAAATTAATGAATGGGGTAGATATTACAGTACTGAAATACATGACCCTGTCATGACAATCAGATAATGAAGGAATCAGGAATATACAAGGGAACTGGGCCCCATGGCCATTTATGTTTTGCCAGTACCTACCTTAGACCTTACTTCTGCTTTCTAAGTGTATCAGGGTAGTCAGATCAGGGGTGTATTTGTGGATACCCATCTTGTTGCCTAACTTCTTCTTAAAGGAGGAAAGTGTGTTGCTTTGCTTAATTTGGAGTACAGGTTTAATACAGAGAAGTGTTAGGTACTTTGTGACAAATCTGTCTTTTCACCATGTTTTGTTTATTTGCTGAAACAAGTTTAGATTCCTAGTTTTAGTTTTAATAGGATTGTTTGATATGTGAAGGTATAAGAGGTCTTGGCTTTCTGAATCCATAAAGGCCCGAAGGATGAGACACAGTCCTCCTTAAGGAGTCTATAGAACACTAAGCGCAGGGATACCACTTCCTGCCTCTCCTGGTACATCCCTAAAGAGGCATTGTATTTGATAATGGGTCTGATCAATGTGAAAAATAGAGGAGGAAGAAGTTCCTTGGATCTACATGAAATAACGTTTGCAATGAGTTAGGCTAGGTAAAAGATTGCCTAGCCACTGTTGCAACATGATACTAAAAGGCAATGGAATTATCTACCCATGTCCAAGCCTCCTCACCAGACTATCATTTTGAAGTGGTGTGCTATCTATACTGTAAGACAGATGAATGGACTGGTTACCAAATGAGACAATATTGCACTTTTTAGCATCTAGTTTTAACCCATTTTTGTGTGCTAGTTGCTGGCGTGTGAGTTCCTTTTGGACCTTGTGCATATCTGGGTGGACTTGAGGATGACAACAAGTTTGCAGATAGTCAGAGACCTCATTTGTCATTTAGAGAACTATGAAGCAGATGTTGAATAGCAGAGCCCTGAGGAACACCACTGGTCACCTTCATGTTTGCTGAGGGCACATCTACAACCATCACTGCATTTGTTCTGTCCCTCAAGAGATTTGTTATCCATCTAAATATGTATGAATTGATTTGCAGCTCATTCAGCTTGTTTATTATATTAGTATTTTTTATTGTGTCAAAAGATTAAGCCAGGTCATAATCTGCTATATGGGCAGCATGCCCACTTTCTGTGGCTTGTGTTACTAACTCTCAAAGAAATTGACTGGATTCATTAGTGTGGGTCTTTCCTTACCAAGCCGAACTACTGGAGTCAAGCCTTGTAAGATTTATGATATTATAAATTAACTAGGTCAGTTATAATATGTTCCATGGCTTTGCACATGAGAATAGTCAGACTAATGGATGTGTAGTTTCAGAGGCTAGTGGTAGGCCCACCTTTGTGAAATGATATAACAGCTGTGTGCAATACTTCTTGGACAAAGCCAGTGGCTAAGCACAGGTTGGATAGCTGTAAGAATGGGTCCTCCAGGGCATGTTTTGTACAGTTTATTAGGCAACTGAATATATTATCACGCCCCATAAATTATGCATTTTTCATTTTGGTGAGCACCTTTAGCAAGAGTTATTTAGTGATGATGGGAAAGGTTGACATACTGTGGAATATGCTGGCTTTGTATTTTCATTTTAAGGGTGAAATTTGCACATAATGTGTTTGCTGGTAGTATTGTAAGCATTCAAAGCCATTGCCAAAGACTTGTCTGATTAGATGTAGAGATATTTTAAGCCTTTTCCTATTTTCGCAGTCCTTGCAGAAGTTCTTGACTCACTACAACATTATACTCTTTAAGCTACACAACAGCCTTTGCATAGAGTTAGGGAGCAAGTCAATAATGGAAATCACCTCACTCTTCTGATTGGCTATATCAGCATAATTAGTGTTTCACTTCATCTGCAGAAGCAGCGTCCTTAGCTATTCCAGTTCTAAGTTCCATGCTAGAAATACGGAAGCAGTTTCAGTTTTCCAAGCATTAGGGCAATGGCTTTTTCTCAGTTTGAAAATATTTTTTCATAGCAGGAAAAGGGTTGATGTGCAATCATTTGCTCTTCATCCTCTGAAATGTTAGTTTGACTGACTGCACCTACGCAGCATCAAAAACAAAACATACTGGAACCTTTATTATAGTATACAATCACCTAATCAGAACTTAATATTTATGTTTTCAGAATTAGTTTTACAAATGTGTCTTCTGTTTCTGGGTCACGTTATCTTTCAGTAGCTTACATAGAAGTACTGACCCTATATTTTGATTAGGCACGAACTTTCTCTTTGGCAAAGAGTGGCTTTCAATTTCTCTTTTGAAAATGTATCTACTTTGTGACTAGATCATGCCCCGACTACTCAATCCATAATTTATCAAACTCATGTTATTTTTAACTCTCAATTCATACTCTTTCAAGCACTGCAACACTTTAAGTACAAGTTATTGAAAAATCTACTTTACGTCTTAACCATACTCTACAGTAATCTGATTAAAACAGTATGAGATATTAAATACCCTCTAACAAGAGAAATTATCAGTTTAGAAAGCATCATTTTATCCAGGTGGAAAAAGAGATCCAGTGTTATTTATTTGTTTTCTCTCATTTTGTCAATCCAATTACATAAATTAGCTTAACACATGCATTTTTAAATTATATATACATACAGTACAGATAAATGAAAATATTATACTGGTATGCTATAAAGAATGTTTATTTAAAGTAAATGCTTTATAATATCTTATATCATTAAAATGTTGCAGGACTTAACATTCTCTGTGGACAAGAATTTGTCCAGTAGAAAAAGACCTACATAGATTTTGCACAAGATATACTACCCAGTGCATGCTACAGTTAATGAGGTTCTGGGTATTAAGTATGTTATGGGCATTGCAGGTACAAAATGATTTGGTACTTACAGTAGAAGGACAGCTATTACAGTATCCCCAAAGAGCATATCATTTAAGTGTGGCTCGTCCTCCAGTATCCAGTGCACCACTTCTCTTATGTTGTCCAAGAATTTCATTAAGATTTATCCTCTACAATAGATGACCCTACATTGGTCAGGTATATTACTCCCAGCAGCCTATCAAATAATGGTATACTCCAGTGTTTCTGATTTATTTCCCTGACCCTGTGGACATTATAAATGGTAATAAAGTGTAAGACCTTCATCCAAATAAGGTAGCATATTCACATTCCGACAGGTCAACAGGCCTTCACATGTCATACCTTTATCACTGTTCTTTGAGTTGTCTTAAAAAAAATACATTGTATTCTCTATGAATCAATTTATCCTTAAGATCCAGAGACAGAGGCCAGGATTCAGAAACAGGGACAACTGTAAGTGGGAAAGCTTTGACAAAAAGGGCCTCATGGTGTGATTGTGAAAATCAGCAATTCAAAGAACTAGCTGCAATGAGGAAAGAATTCATTATCAGCTAATTCATATGTCTCTGAAGTGCTAACTGGGCCTATTCTGCTGCCCTTGCAGTAATGTCCATTGGTGGCCAATGTATATTGTTAGTACAGGTATGCCCTTATTCATTCCCTCTCTCACACACACACACACACACACACACACACACACACACACACACACACACACTGTCATATTTCTTACCTGTCCCTGAGTTTACAGAATAGCCCCTGATTTGTCATCGCTCATCACAAATCATAGATTATTACAGTCATTTAATAATGCTAGACATTAGAGTTTCATTCTTCTTACTTTTCAGTAAACACATCTGACTGCAAGACATGTTTGTTGCTCTATTACCTTTTTAAGTGGGGTATAGAAATATTTAAAAGGATTCCCTGGAGTCGTCTACTGTCGCTCTCCCTTCCACTCTCCTGGCTTTGTCTAGAAGTCTTGCCTTCTTCATGGAGAAGTGTTTGTCCTGCATGAACTAACATTTGATGCTCTCTTTTATTCTAATTACTACTTGATGTCTGTCTCTCCTAACCTTTTCATTCTTGAGCAAGCTATATCTATGCATCTTCCTGTTTCAACCATTGTTTCCAGAATGTACCTCCATCCCACCTGCATCACTGCTTGAAGTTCCAATTTTCCAGTGCAGATGGATGCAATGCATAGTAATACTCTTGAATTATGGTCAGGGTCATCCTTGTTTCCTTCACAACAGTACTTTTTTCTGTCAAATTGATTTTTTACAACAAAAAAAAAAAAAAAACAAACACATATTCTTATGGAAATAATATCTTGTTATATCTGCAGCCGCACATCTTTTTTTCTATTCCAGTTGCATATGTGTTACATCACACTGCATTTCATATTCTGTATTTTCTAAAACTACATTGTTTACAGAATGTTATACAATATTGCTATTTTATTTTGAACATACTCCATTGTCTATGCAACAGTTTCATAATGGTTTGATTAATACCACATCCACTTATACAAAAATTACATTTAGAATTATTTCTAATTTAGTTTATGTCAGACAAATGGAAGAGAAATTGCATAATGCTCTGATTTTTTTATGAGTTGTTTGCTATATTGTATTACTGTTCTATACAATTAGAGAATTTTGTAAACCTATACTATCACAATTTTATATTTAGAATTCATTTACAGAAGATGAATCAGAACATATAACCAAATACTTATCTTAGTTACAGAAAAGTTATAATTTATCAAAATGATTTACTTAAAGTGCTTTGTAACAAATACAGTTTGCCTTATATATAATACATAAATCAGAAGACTGTGACTCTCACAAGAGGAAGTCAATTTATCCATCACAGGACTGCAAAATGGCTCATGACCTATGAGATATATAAAACCTAAAGGTTCTACATAGAATGCTATATACTACACAGGATTTGCTAGGAATGCAGACATACTTAGTAAATATATCAAGAAAATGGTAAATAAATGCTCAGCTTTAAGTTCTACAATGAGAAAATACTGAATATGTGCATGGTAAGCACATTTGTGAGAACAGGAACATCAACAATTAAATATTTAGCTTTGTCATCAAACATAATTGTAATCAGTGAATGTTGTCAGCCACAATAGAAAAACAATATCATTAACATGTAACACTATGCTGTAGTTGTTCAAACAAATTTACTGCTTCTATTTTATGTACAACACAAGACATAAATGCAATTCAAAGATATTCATACAATTTTGTTAATGAACCTGTATTCTTGCAGTTTATGACATTTTCACTTTTAATTTGTATGCCCAAAAAGGATTACTTTTTAAAGCAATATAATGTGAGATGTATTCCACATTGTTGTGACACAGACATTTCAATTACAAATTAATATTACAGAGGATTACATCCTGTATATGAGTTTCATAATACTCCTGTCAACTATCTAACTGGTATTTGTTCTACAGAAATGCACTTTATGTTAGGTTTAGCATGAAGTATTTTTAATCTGGTATGTTCTAGGTACAGACATCATCTAACAATTTGAAGATGATGTTCTGCTTGAGAAGTAATCATCAACAGCATGTAACAGGAATATTGATAAAGAACAGACAATAGAACCTGTTAATTTTGACAGGTATCCATGAGAAATAAAACTCATTAGATATAAACAAATTTCTGTATCATGTATCTTACTCAGATTTATTTGTTAAACTGAATTTACTGTCTTTTTATATGCTGGGTTAATGCCAGTCATAGGATAATTAAGAACATATCAGTGGCTATTTGTGTCTAAAAGTCACCATTATGGTACATAGGTTATAGTATGCTTTCATCTGATATTAGATGCATATATAGTCACATATTCACCTCTTTTTACAGGATAGTACAACAAAAAATACAATCATGATGTACTTGGCTTTGTTCTACATTAAAACCATGTTATATGGTACCACATTCAATTGATAATACATTCACTATATGCTAAAATACTTTCATTGTTTGTGGAACAAATGTAACATCAGAAATGTATATTTCAGTTATAACTCATTGTGATATACTGTTTTGTATACTACATCTTTTACATGTGTATAGATTAAAATACACATTCTTTACAGTGCTGCAAATACACCTGTTTTTCCTTTTTTACCTCAGGTGAGTGTTTTCTTGTCAAATGATTCTTGTGACTGGGTATGGTCTATTTATGAATGTGTGTCAACAGACATTTCAATGTATATGGTTGTATATAAATATCTGCAGATGCATTGGATGATACCAAATTATATTTGTATGTGTTTCAGCTGTAAATTAGCATTTTATTGTGAATATCAATGACAATATTATACACTGTTTTTACACAGAACAACTTGTACCTTTTTATATGTGTGTATTCATTTCAGCATAGTCAACTAAAAATATAATGTCCCTAAAACTGCTGGAAAACTGCCAAGACTTTTTATGTAAAATACAAAGTATTCTACTATAGACATCATAACTGTTAACAAAGCCTAAAATGGATTTTGTTAATGCCTTAAACCTGTTATTCTTCAAGACAGTTCAAGACTAATGAGGAATGTACACAGTATTGATGCACATTCTCATGTATTATATCACAGTGAAATAATTATCACAAGATTTCATGCTTCAGACAGAATAAATGAATACCTCTGTCTGACTCAAACATACAAGTTTTAACTCATTCTACTACTGTTATGTTTCTCAGAAGCAGCTACATGCTCATTATATATGCAAATGATTATTTATCTGACATCCTACATATGAGACAACATTTATATGTCAAACATCCAAAAAATGCATAGTCTGTTTCAAATACATTCCACATTCAGCTATACAGAGATATAAATCTACATAATATAATTGTGACAATCTATTGCCAAATTAAATCCTTCATGTGCATCTGTCATATTCCTCTAAAAAAAAGTAGTATTACTTGTTATAACATCAAGCAATGCATTTGATGTACTCACAACACCTAACATTGAAGACCACATATACACATTATGGAAACATATGTTATGCAAGGCTTACATATTTACCATGATCTTGCTGCTTCTACTAAATGATGGGCATACTATAAAAAATAGAAAGTAGTACAAATGACAACAATGAAGCAAAATTTAATACATTCAGAGCCCCTCACAACATCTAGAGAAGCCTTGTAATGGGTATAGAAAATACATGATCACTTATTCTCTGCTTGATGGGAATCAGTTAATAATCATTAACATCAGTTATAAATGTCACAGATAATGTATACATGAGCCTATAATGACTATAAAATACATTTTAATTAGCACTTCACATAAGTGCTATACTTTCTGACTACTGCCTTTGACTTTAATATGTATGTTTTGGGATCAACTTTGATAAATTATACCCAATCCTCTAATAATCTATACTTTATCAACTAAATCTTTGATCGCTATGGATAAGGAATTGGTAAACAGAGAAACTTTTGTTCTGCGTGTTAATTTTCAAATTCAGATTTTTGAATTTGCTGTCAATGTTTCAAAAACTGATTGATCAATATGACTTCCAGCTCTGTAATGAAATCCTTAAGTAATTATAAAACTCATTTATCTAAGGTAAAAATGATACTTCCAAAATTAGAGAGTGCTTTAGCTAACTTTATGAAATATATTTGGATTTCGCTATTAACTAAACACCTAATGGGAATTTCTGTCCTTAATAGACTTAACCCTTGTTCAGTACTAAACCTTATCTGGTGTGCTGAAGCTGGCAGGCATAACAAGCCCTTCTTCCATATCTCATCTCATTCTGTGTACTGGAGCTGGCAAACAGAATGTTGTCATGAGACAGATAAAACTACGCTGGTCTAGATGTTTCTTAGAAAGACTTTACTATGGGCAAGATTCACGAAGGCTTGCACGGAGTCTAAGAGTAGTGTAAGACTCCATGCAGCCTTCGCGATCCAGGAACAGCCCTAAAGTTCGTGTAAGAGACCAGCTAAAACGTCTCTTACTACATGGAGTGGGCGTGGATATAGTTGACCTCACCTCACTCTGCAGCTGAATAGCATGCAAATGAGGTAAATTAGCAATCCAGAAGCCCAAAGCAGCCCATGTAAGAGCCGTTTTAGCTGCAGAAATGTACTCAGTTGACAACTGAGTACGTTTCTGCAAAAAACACAATGGAGCCATGTCAGCTCCAAATAAAGGGTGCATATGTGGCCATTGGCAAGGTACCCCGATGCAAATCTGAGAAATATTTTTTTTTTTTTCGGCGATCGCTGGTATGAAACGCTATACAGCCCTCGCGACAAAATGGGGTTGCCTTATATAAACATAAAAATGAAGGTTATAAACCCACAAATGTGGGTCTTATGCAATACATGGATTTACAATGCAGTGACCAGCAGACCAAAAACAACATGGCCATCATTTAGTGGTTGCTAAGGGGGGAAGGTGAGTCTAAGACATGTAACTAAGCATTAGTAGGCAATCTGATGCAAATGAGTGTTAGGATACTGAATTCCATTGTCACATAGCAAATGAGCACATCCTGAGTAGTGTAAGAGTTACATAAGGGGGAGGTACAGAGTAGGAGATAAGTGACATCACAGGGGGGAATGGCAGAAAGAAATGCAGTTCATTGGAGGTCAGTGTTACATGACAGATGTCAGACACATATCATGGAAAGAGGAGTGCCACAACATAAGCATGGGAAAGTCAAGAAATGGAAGGTTTACACTGTTGCTTACACCAAAGTTTCTTGCTGGGTGCATGCACATCGCAGCACTCTGGCGAAGCGTGAATAGGACAGTGTGCGCGTAAGCAGCAGACTGAGCATGTGGGAGCCTGTTGGTAGATGTTTAACACTGTTTGCACTGGTGTGCGATGTCTTTTAACCCTCGGTCAAGCAGATTATGAACTGTGTAAACATGTGTGCACACGCAAGCTTAACACTGTGAGCGTGTTTCTGCTGGTATGCACGCTGCTCCCCCCTGAGGAAACAGAAAGGAAAAAGGAAGCAACATAATTCATAGGAAGCTAGCAGGGAATACTTTTGGAGCTAGCAGGTGTAAACAATTAGAAGCAGGCAATTACACAGGCAGAATAGTAGCCCAGCCCAGCACATAAAACTCTGCAAACAGCAGTGCAGGATGTTTCTCTCAAGAGACACTGCAAGACAGGAGTAAGCTATTAGAAGTGAAAACTGAAAAAGCTGAACTCAGAGCAGAAATGCTAGGGGCTGCCATAGCTGTCATAATGAGACATAGGCAACTTGTTTGAGGGTGGTGACAATGCAGAGCGGTGCCAGACAACCCACAGTGAGGAGACGGAGAAGAGTGTACAGGCGTCCAGGGTCACCTACCACGGGTTGGCCATGAGCTGGAGATAGTAGAGCGCCATAGAGTGGACAGAGAGCTCCTGCAGCAAATAGTTGAGCTGCAGGCCACGCCTGCCACACACAGAACCAACAGAGGGGAACCCATCCCAGTGGAGCATTCAAGGTATGTGTTGGCTCAAGAATACAGGCAACAGGTACCTCCAAAGACCAACTGGTGATATGATGGGGATATCACAGGCATTAGCCTCCAGGGTAGCACCAGTTCCTGGATACCATGTCAGCACACATGTCGGTGATCATGTATATTTCCCCAATGCCCGTGAGGTATTGGCACAGCAATATGCGCCTCTTCCAGCAAATAGCGGAATACCCTGAGGTAGTGGGTGCAATAGACTGCATGCACATACGCATCAAAGCACCAGCTGGTGAGTGGGGTAAGGCCTACATTAACCGCAAGGGCTTCCCCTCCATCAACTGCCAGGTCATGTGTGATGCCCAGGGCATAATAATGAATGTGTGTGCTGGCTGCCCTGGGAGCTACCATGATTCCTAACATCTGGCATTTGACACAGCTGTACCATTTTTGGACATTTGCCATCAGGGGGACATCCCACACGGACACCTAGTGGGGATGCAGGTTATGCACTGGAGCCGCATGATGACACCCATCAGAAACGCACACACACCTGAACAGGAACGCCATAATGAGGCACATGCACAAACACGTAATGTAATAGAGCATGTGTTTGGGTTGCTCAAGTCACGGTTCCGGTGTCTGGACCCATCTGGTGGAGCCTTGCAGTACATACCAACTACATGTACCCAAATTGTCATGGTATGTGCTATGCTACATAATATAATCTTGTGAAAACAGCTGCAGCAGGACCAGCATAGGACTGGGCCAAACAGCCCCCCACCATTGCCAAGGCCATCACAGGCAGAGCGTGACTCGGAGGAGGAACAACCTGAGCCTGCCCCAGTAGGCAGAAGGAGGTGTGCCCAGTATGCCCTGACCTTGGCAAAGAGGCAACGCATAGCACATACACTGGCTCAGTAGGAACGCTGGGAATGATACCCCCTCTGACTCACTCAAATAATAACAGGGATGCCTAAAGTGACATGACCTGCTCACAAACATGTACAGGGAGTGTAATATGCGCATCCGACAGAGGCAGCCCTGCAGCACCACCTGAGGCATGAATGCCATGTGTTAAGTAATGTAACACCATGTACTATATGCACACCTGAGGACCGTGACTAGCATCCTACCCTCACCAGGCATCATGCCACAATATGACAATGAGATGATCAATTGCAATAATTGGCTGAAGTATTGCAGTTAGTCAAAGGGGATCCAATGTGTGCCAGCCTGGGATGACATGCTGAGGATGACATGATGCCCCACCTGCTAGGACTGGCGTGCACCTATCAGTGCAGGCCGTATGGATACTGGCAAAGGCTGTTGTTACCCACAGCGTGCCTTGAATAGGTAAGGCTTAAAACACAAACCTCCATAGGTATCAGAAGGGATAAGAACCTAGATGTAATGCTACCCAATGCCAGAAGTCTAAACAGCAAGATGCATGCAGTCTAAACTCACCCAGTATGGAGAATGTTGATATCTGTGCTGTAACAGAAAACTGGGTCAAGGCTCACAACAGCACCCTAACACTACCAGGTTACACATCATACTGTGCTGTACAGCCTCATAACATGGAACAAGCTACAAAAGGAGGGTGACTAGCATTAATTGTCAAAGATAACCACACCCCCATGTTGGTACCACAACAAGAAGCAGCATGGACTAGCCATGGCCAAGTAACAGTGGCTAAAACTGCCTCCCAGTTTATAGCCTGCTGCAGACTACTGTCCCAACACCAGGAACTGCTCCTGGCCTATGTTGGAATACATGAATATATCAAGTCCTCCAAACCACATTATATTGTGTGACTGAAAATACCCAGACATAGAATTGGAACATTATACTAGCTCCAACACTGTAGGACAAAAGTTCATAGAATCCATAAACCAAAATGTCCAGGAACAATGTACCACTCCCACAAGAGGGGTAAGCATACTGGGTGTGATAATCAGCAACATGGGTACTGGATGGCAAGATGAGAAGTGTATTGCTCACTGGTAAGACCAGACCATAGAGTAATCACACTGGATATACACATCCTGACCACAGTCCCTGGCCAGAAAACCACAGTGAAAAACATGTGTAAAGCAAAAGTTGCACTCCTCCAAACTGATGTGGAATCCATTAAATGCCCTGTGCAGGTGCAAAATATGGGCCACACCTCAGAACCCATTATACAGGCATTCCATGAACACTGCCAGAAATGCTTGGATTATGCAATCCTAAATTAAAACAAGACACAATGCCATACACGCAGGCATCTGGCATGGTGGACTCCAGCCATTACCAAACCATGCAAAAGAATGAGGAAGCTACTACATGATAGAGCAAACATAAAAAAAGAAGTAATCACTGATCAGTAGTATGGCAATAAAATATGTCCAGACATACAATCCACTAAGGCCAGCTACAACAAGCTGAATCTGTGAATCTTGAGGCAATGTTACACCTGCCCCAAGTACACAGACAACCCTCAACTCCCCAAAATACAAATATATGTGAGAGATGCAACCATTTATCCAAATTGGAGGCTGAGCTCCCTCAACTCAGTACTCCCAAAACCTAGTCAGGAGGAGAAGGTAACCACACACACCCCACAATCCCAGTCCCGCATGGACCTATCACAACTGCAAACCAAAGACATAAACACAGAAAACATTCCCAGAGGCCGAATTACAAACACACCACACCAACAGAGGCCTCCAAAGCAGACACCCAATCAAACAACCTCCAAACATAGCACATGCAACACATAGTACACAAAGCTGGTGTGCCAAACAGTCACAGGCCAGAAGGAGAAACAACATGCCTGATACAGTTGTAATAGGTGACTCCATAGTAAGACAAGCTGCTGTCCCGCACACCAGACTGAACAAGGGAAAGGGTACAGTAAGCTGCCTGTAGGCTGCTACACACGCCACATAACACAAGTATGCAGGTCACCCCAAAGCAAGTAGAAATATGATGCAGTCATAGTCCATGCTGGTGTGAATAACCTGAGATGACTCCTCCCCGGACTACATGAAAAGAGACATAGATGAGCTCTCCGATTATGTAGTCCAGGCCGGTATGACACTGACCGTTTGCAGCATTCTACCCTCACCAAGAATGATGCCACAGTACAAACACAAGAATTATCAGTTATAACAAGTGGCACAATTACTGGTGTCATTCCAAGGGGATCCAATGTCTGTCTGCTTGGGATGTCATGCTTGACAAGCCATGCAGCTGTTCCAGGGATGGCTTGCACCTGTTACCCCTGGGTGTCTGGATATTGGATAAGGCTTTTGCCACCTCCATAGAGCCTTTCGTAGGCAAGGCTGAAAAGACTAACCCACCACCCTAGAAAACATAAGTGGAAAGAAACATAAGGGTAATGCTGACCAATGCCAGATGTGTAAACCTCAATATGCATGCTCCCGAGGCCCTCCATAGTATGTAGAACATCGATGTCTGTGCAGTGACAGAAACCTGCTGCAAGCCTCCTGACAGCACACCAGCACTACCAGGTTATACCACATATCATGCGTTATGGCCCCAAAACCTGGAACAAAACATAAAAGGAGGGTGAGTATCCATATTCAGCACAGACACCCATACGTCCAGGTAACTGACAATGCACAAGGCATTGGAGTCCACCCATGTGCAACTAACCATAGGCAAGACTGCTGTACAGTCTGTAGCATGCTGCAGACCACACTCTCACACACAGGAACCCCACCCAGCCGTCCTGAAGACACTGGACAGTATGAATGTCCCACCAAATAACAAACAAGGTACTCACAAATTACCACATAGGTGGTAAACCATTATGTATGGAAGGAGTAATCAGGGACCTAGGGACATAAGTGGACAGTAACCTGTTATGTGACACTCACATTGCCAATGTGGCTAGGAAGACTGTCTATATTGGACACCGTATCATGAAAGGATTCACATCTATGTCAACAGAGGTCATTGTGCCCCTATACTGTTCTCTTATCAGACCCATAATCTAGTACAATGCCTCATTTGGGATGTACCTTACCTGACATCTGCAGCAGTTAGAAAGACCTCAAAGGTACCTCACCAAGAGGATAAAGGGTCTCAAATATATGTCATATGCTGCCTGGCTGTAGACACCCAGGCTGAATGCAGTCACATACTGCCTACACAGAGGCATTGTATGTCTGTTGTACAAGGCCATGTCCAACACAGGAGTAATGGACATGCTCCACCCCAGAAAACTCAAAGCCATCGGAGCTGTGAGAGTGAGAGTGAGAGATGTCAACCTCAACACATAATGAAATAGGATGTGCTGGAGGGACAGATACATAACCCAGAGGCTCCCCACACTCTGGAACAGAATCCCACTCCATGTTAGGCAGAGCCCCTCACTGACACTCTTCAGCAGGAATCTTGCCAAGTGGATGGATGATCGTAGATTTACACTGGGGGTCTTCACTGTGTCACGTCCAGACAGAGGCACAGCAAAGCAAATCATAAATGGCCATAATATTCACATAGCATGGGGTGGTGAAAGCCACACACACTCTGGCTAGGCTTACAAATGCCCTAGGGTGGATAGCCTAGTATGAACCTATGAAGATACAAATTGTACAGGACACTAAGGATAATCCCAAGGCTTCCTCAACTGATGGTAGGAACTGTGTTGGGAATTCACAGATATGCTCTGAATCACACAAATATTATAAACAACATACCAAACACACACACATATTGTACGGCACAGTGGTGCAGCGGTTAACGTTGTCACCTCACAGCAAGTGGTTCTCCGGTTCGATTCTCGGCTGGGGTGCCTTCTGTGTGGAGTTTGCATGTTCTCCCTGTGTTCACGTGGGTTTCCTCCGGGTACTCCGGTTTCCTCCCACATTCCAAAGACATGCATCTGGAGCATTTCTCCCCGGGCCTCTGCTGAAAACAGGCTCTATGGAACCTAGTCGGACTTTCCCGGTCAACAAATGTTAAATAAAATAAATATTGCCAACATGCATCCTGACAGGTGCAGTGCAAACCCCCCCACCCCAGAATGCAAAATATGTATCCCAGCAGATTGCTGGCCCCCTGACATTGCAGATGCTGAGGTAACAGCCAGCATCTACAAAGCAAAACACACAGCAGCTATGGTATGAGATGGTGTCCTGGGCTGAGTCCAACATGGACTCCAAGAAGAATGGAATGCCAATTCACACTACTGCTCAATGTCAACCTTACCACTGGATATGTACCCAAAGAGCAGTGTACAACAACAGTGGTCATTCTCAACAAAGGTGTTGCCTGAATGGATACTGAAAACTACCACCCCAGAATCCTGAGAAGCTTGGTCTGCACAGCTATGGAAAGGATCAGCATGTACCGCAGACATAAAGATATTGGGGACCTACTGACACCAGACCCTACCCAGTGTGGCTTTCTTAATTGCAGATCCTGCCCCTAAACATGTTTGACTCATTTGAAACAGTCATTAATGTCATTTATGAGGGCAATGTGGTCCACACAGCGTAGCTGGAGGCTTCCATACAATACCCTACGTGTTCATTATAGATATGCTCACCAGCTTAAATATAAACCCCTATGTCAGTAGAGGGGTTGCAAACCAGACCAAGGACAGAACTGACATGGTCAGACATGCTGCAGCCCTGTCAGACTACAAACCAGATATAACTGGCATCCCACAAGGCTTGGTCCTGGGACCTCCCTCGTTTGGTATATATGTCCCATAGGTACAGGCCAACATGGGAGGACTGTGTCTGAACATGTTTGCAGAAGACTACAAACTGCCCACCATATCTGACCCTCCAGCTGACACAAGCATCCCACAAAAGGGCCACATAGAAACAGACAACTGGTGCCATAGCCATGTCAGTAAGCTAATTGCAGAAAAGTTTATAGTCAACCCCCGTGGATATACAGTAAGTGCCCACCAATTACCACATAGGTGTTAACCCATTACGTACTTAACATGTAATGAGAGACCTGGGGACACAAGGTGATAGATATCCTGCATTGGACAAACATGTGGCTGTAGTGTTTACAGAAACATACCATATACCCACCTAATCATGAAGGTTGTCAGATCTAGATAAGGGGAGGTCATTGTGGCTCTGCAGTCATCCTTCATCAGCATTACAATTGACTACAATAGCCCCTGTGGGATGTATCTCAGCAGACACCTCCATCAACTGTAAAGTCCCCAACAGTACCTCACCAGGAGTATCAAAGAGCTTGAACAGATGCCATGTGTTGCCTGATTAAACAAACTGCAGCTACACACACTGCCATACTGCCCACCCAGAGGCAAGCTGTGCCTGATGTATAAAGCCATGTCCAAGGTGGAATCAATGAGCATGCTGCACCTTGTACAATCTGAATGGCAGTGAGCTATGCACATGAGAAACCTGAACCCCAGCACTGACATACATAGGACAAGCTGTACTGCATGATCCATAACACAGAAGCCACCCCCACTCATGAGTAAACTCCCAGAACAAGTTATCCATAGAGTCACTCATCGATTCTCCTTAAGAGGAATCTTGATGAGTGGATGGGAGATGGTAGGTTTACCCTGGGTATCACTATTATGTCACAGTTAGACGGAGGTACAGTATACTAACCATGACATATGTTATGGCAAACTCCAGTTACAATGTGTGTCGAAGGACAAACACACTCTCCGACTAGCATTAGAAATGGCCTAGGGCACATCGCTAGTGTTTGCAAATGTACACCTATGTTGTGGAATACACTACCAATGTTGGACAAGCCTGGTTTAAGTAGTTCATATCTGAACATAATGCAACATGGTCAGATGTGCACAACTGGCCCCTAACCAGGCTGTTGTGCTCACTATGGAAATGTAAAGCAGTGATAGGACTAAAGCCCAGGATACTGTCCACCACAGTGAAAGTACTGAACCAGTACACTATAAGGTACTACAGTGTTAGGTCAGTATGAAAGGATGTTGACAACTGTATGCAAAGTATCCCATGCAAACTCTGCAGCCACAGTATAATCCCTGTTGTGTTCACACACAAAGCAGTTGGACAGTAACTACACAACATGACACACAACACACAACCATAAACGGGAGATATTTGTTGAAGTTCACACTCATCCACAAATGTGGTGGGCTGCAGAGTTCAACATATGGAAAGCTCACACTGGGCATGCTCACACACTTTGATAAATGAGACATATGTCAGACAACATGCCATGGGAAGTCTGAACTGGGCATGCTCACACACTTAGGCCAAATCTCAGTTTAGCAGTTGGCCACACATATCTGGTATTTGTACGTGTTATTCCAGGAACCAACCACATTACAGCAATCTGCCCAGTGCACACAGTTAAATGACTACAGAGACATACGTGATATAGTGGATCCCTCCCATATGCAAACATCTTCCACAGATACACAAGTTGTTCATACAAACAGGGAATGCTATGGCAATACAGTCCTGCAAACAGTCTATTAGCAACAAATAATGTGCATCTGACAATTAAACATATGGGTGTAGAGGTCAACACTAGGCTGTTTGCCCTAGGGAATGACAGCTTAGCCAGAGTGTGCTTGGCATCTGCCTCCCCCAGTACAGTAGGCTACTGTGCCACTGTAAAGTAGGTCACATAAGGCACCATGTGAGGCTAGTGTGCTATGTCTCTGTGAAGCAGGGACACAGTGGAGATACCAGGGTTTGAATTTGCTAAGCCACAGCCATGTTGTTGGTGTGTGCTGGAAGAGGGCTGCTGATGACTTCTAACAGTAAGTGGGTGTCAATAACAGACTGAGGGGAGCCTTATCTGCATTGTCTGGACAATTTCACTGTCAACACTGTGTCGTGATGATTATGAGGGATTGAAGTGTTGTGCCGGTACTGTTCAGAGATGTCCTCCCTCTGTGGGCTACTGCTCTGCAATGTATTAGCTCACTCTGTCTGTTGGACAGCTCATATATGGCTGGTGTACATCTGACAGGTGTCCTGTTGTGGAGCAGTCATGGGTATATTTGGGATAGCATAATCAATGCAAACCTTCCACATGCTCATAGAATGCAATTGTCAAGGATTATGCAGAGTGGCCTGTATACTCCCCCAGCATGGGTCCTTTGAAGTCTTCTACCCCAGTCTTCACAAGTGTAAAGTCTGCTTTTGATAAATACAGTTTGTTTGCAGTGACAACCTTGCCTGGGGTTGGGGATGGGATATGGATGGCTAGGGAAAGGTGGGTATGGTCAGATATCAACAATGGTGGTCTACCTCTGGTGTGGAACAGTGATTACCCATGATGTAGATAGTCAGGTGCAATATGTATTCCCCCTTGTGGCTGTGGTGAGTGGTTCTGCCATAGCACATTGACTCACAAATTGTAGTGGCTGTAGGGTAATGTTGTAGAGGCCTGAGTAGTTCCCACACACAATATACCTGTACCTGACGTTAACAACTGGAATGGTGTATGTGAACACCTGCATATCTTAGCACTGTTCCCAGGGAAGCAAAGTGTGTGTCCTGGATGTGGGAGGGGTGGACAGGACTGGTTGTGTTGTGTGTTACAGGTCCTGTGGTCACGAAGCATGGTATAAAACATAACCTGCCAGTGCGATGTGCATATCTGACCCTGACGTAGGTGGCTGCAAATGCATATATATGCTATCCCCCACCTGACAGGTAGTACTAGATGTACATACCTCTGTAGAAATAATGATGTCAGCAACCTATAAATACTGCAGGTGCAGAATCGAGGCCCAGTAATTTGGATAGTGCGCTCTGCTAATGTGTCTCCCTCAAGTGTCATAATATGGTTAGGTAGGGGTTTGAATCCTGCAAATGCTCAGTGTGTGAGTGGGGTTGGTGTGTGTGCAAGTCTGTGTGAGGGAAATGTCCCTTTTGGCAACTGAGAAAACACACTATAGGATGCACATTCCCCTTTCTAAACACTGGTGATGTCAGCACCCTATAAGTACAGCAGGAGAAAGGAAAATTCCCAGTAATGCGGATAGCGCGCTCTGCTAATGCGTCTATCTCGGGTGTCATAACATAGTTAGGTAGGGGTTTGAATCCTGCAAATGCTCAGTATGTGTGGCGGGGGTTCGTGTGTATGCAAGTCAGTATGAAAAAAATGTCCCTTTTGGCAACTAGGAGAACACACTACAGGATGCACATTCCCCTTGCTAAACACTGATGATGTCAGCACCCTATAAGTACAGCAGGAGAAAAGAAACTTCCCACTAATGCAAATAGCGTGCTCCACTAATGTGTCTGTCTTGAGTGTCATAACATAGTTAGATAGGGGTTTGAATCCTGTAAATAGCAAGTGTATGTAGGAGACAATGAAAGTAGTGTGCGTGCAATTACATGTGTGAGAAAACTGACCCTTTTGCCAACCAGTACAACACACCAGCTTCTGCATATTCCAATCTCTACACAGAGATGATGTCAGCACCCTACAAGTACAGTGGAAGAGGGCAAATCTCCCAGTAATGCAAATAGCACGCTCTGCTACTGCGTCTCTCACTACTGTCATAACACAGTTAGTTATGGCTTTGTATTCCAGACATTCCACGTGTGTTTTTGTCACACAGAATGCCCATGTGTGTGGGTTGTTGTTCACAATAATGCATGACATCGATTAAACCAGTAATGGCAATGGACACTGATGATGTATGTGTGTGCCAAATACACATATGTACCTGTGACCTTCAATAGTTACCATGTCTGACGCCTGCCACATGTGAATACATGGTATTTGCACTGGATAACATTATGACTGTGGTCTTCTGTGCGGGTGCTGCATGTGGTATGTGTATATACAGTGTGATATGTAGATGGTATCAACCTAGCAGCGAGGGATACACATCTGGTCTGGGGCATATAGTCTACATGTTGTTGATGAACAGGTGCTGCATGTTTTCACCTGTTGTGGGAGTGGTAACAAGTTTTTCCTTAGCAATGCAGTGACTACATGCTAGGAACCTTTCAGCTAGGGTGTTGTAGCTACAGTAATTCATCAGCATTCAGTAATACGTCAGCATTTCTGGTGAGGGTATGATGCCAACCAAGGTCAGGGTCATACCAGCCTGTGCCACATGCTCAGAGAGCCCTCCCATGTTCCCTATCATGTAGTACAGGGAGGTACATCACAGGTCAGCCATAGTGGCATGGACAATGACTGAGTCATATGTGTCCATGCCTCTGACTGACCTGTATGCTTGTGTTATGTGGTGGACCATAGTGCCCCACGGGCATATCACTGTGACCTTCACCTTGTCCAGCCTGGTGAGCGTGACCTCACTGTACCGGACAATAAAGGTACCTAACACAACTGTAGCAGGTGTGTTGTCTAGCCATACAGGCTGTGACTGTTTGGCACACAGGATTTGTGTGCTATGTGTTATGCGTGATGTGTTCTGGCATAAGGTATGCCTGTGTGCCAGCTGCAGAGGTATCTGCCGCTCAGGCAGGATGCTATTCTTAGGCTCCACGAATGGCCCAGTGTGTTCACATGCTTGTATTGCTGTCAGTGTAGGTCTGCATCAGACTGGTATTGTAGTCACTGTAGTATTTCATGCCACCTGACAGGTTATGCCAGTACTGGGTTCAGAGTGATTAGTCCCCAGTTTGGCTATGTGGTGCCATCTCATACATGTGTTGTACATCCATGTGTTGGGGAGAGGGTTGACTGTGTACATGTGACAGCTGTGACATTGCCACATGACCCACATATTCCACAACTGTACCATAGAGGTGACTGACAACTGACCTTTGCACATGCTACCATAGTATTGTGATTGCCATGGTGATTAACAGCACATAGGGCCAATGGGGAACAAGGTACATAGGTTCATAGGTTCATAGGTTCATACTAGGCTATCTGCCCTAGGGCATTTATAAACCTAGCCAGAATCTGTTTGGCTGTCGCCATCCATTGTAAATTTATCTTGCTATACCCTTTTTCGAGGTTAGTATACTGTGCCTCTGTCTAACAGTGACACAGAAGTGATACCCGGGGTAAACCTACGATGTCCCATCCATAGGGTCATAGGTTCATAGGTTCATACTAGGCTATCTGCCCTAGGGCATTTATAAGCCTAGCCAGAATGTGTTTGGCTTTCGCCACCCATTTTAAATTTATTTTGCTATGCCCTTTTTCGAGGTTAGTATACTGTGCCTCTGTCTAACAGTGACACAGAAGTGATACCCGGGGTAAACCTACGATCTCCTATCCTCTCATCAAGATTCCTCTTGAAGAGAGTCAATGAGGGACTCTGCCTAACCTGGACTGGGATTTTATTCCAGATTGAAGGGAGCCTCTGGGTTATGAATCTGTCCCTCCAGCATGTCCTATTTATTTCAGTGCTGAGGTTCAAGTCTCTCGAGCACGTAGCTCGATGTCTAACAGTGATGGGCCTGATGAGGGATGAGTAAAGAGGCACAATGTCCTCCCCTGATCTAGATGTGAATCCCATCATGATGAGGTGGGCTATATAAAATGTTTTTCTAACCACTTTGGCCACGTGGTTGTCAAATGAGAGATTGCTATCAACTTGGGTCCCCAGGTCCCTAATTACTTCACATATACTTAATGGATTACCACCTATGTGGTACTTTGTGGGCACTTTGTTTTTGCCAAAGGGGATGACTATACACTTTTTGGCATTCAGCTTGAGGCCATGGCTCTGGCACAAGTTGTCTGTTTCTATGAGGCCCTTTTGGAGGATGCTTGTGTCGGCTGGAGATTCGATTATGGCGGCCAGTTTGCAGTCATCTGCGAATTTGGTCAGCCACAGTCCTTCCGTGTTGGCCTGTACCTCCAATAAATATATACTGAACAAGAGAGGTCCCAGGACTGAGCCTTGTGGGACACCACTTGTAACTGGTTTGGAGTCTGGCATGGTTCCAGCAATTCTAACCATGTGGGTTCTGTCCTTGAGCCAGTGTGCAATCCATCTAGTGACACAGGGGTTCATATTTAAGCTGGTGAGCTTCTCTAGAATGCCCGAGTGGGGTATTGTATCGAAGGCTTTTGCGAGGTCCAGGTAGGCTGTGTGGACCACCTTCCCCTCATCAATGGCCTTGGTGACTGTTTCAAAGAAACCAACCAGGTTTGAGAGGCAGGATCTGCCCTTAACAAAGCCAAACTGGGTATGATTCAGTGTCTGTAGGTCCCCAATATCTTTATTTATGAGGCCCATGATGATCCTTTCCATAGCTTTGCAGACCAAGCTAGTCAGGCTTATGGGGCGATAGTGTCCAGGATCCGTTGAGGCACCACCTTTCTGTAGAGGGACCACTGTTGCTGTACGCCACTCTTTGGCCACATATCCTGTAGTAAGGCTGGGATTGAACAGTAGTTTTATGTTTGGGTGTAGCTCTTCTTGGAGTTCATGTAGGACACTGTCTGGTCCCATTGATGCAGTGTTTATTGCTTTGGAGAGGGCAGCTCTTACCTGAGCATCTGAGATGTCAGGGGGGCAGCACTCTGTTGGGATAAATATTTGCCCTTTCGGTGTGGAGGGGGGGAGAAGTTCACGCTGAACCTGTCAGCTAGGATGTTGGCAATGTCTGTGGGTTTGGTCTTTCTATTGACATTTTGGACTACCTCTGAGCATATCTGGGAATTACCACCCAGGTTCCTAACATAACTAAAGAAAGCCTTGTGATTATCCTTAATGTCCTGTGCAATTTTCTCTCGAAGCTGGCCTTAGACAATCTTATGAGTGCCTGTAGTTTTTTACTAATAGTGATCAGTGATGCCTTCCCTTTTTGGGATTTTGCTGTATCATTTAGTAGCTTCCTCCTTCTATTGTATAGTTTGTTTATGGCTGGGGTCCACCAGACAGGACGTCTGCCTTTGGAGGATTGGGTCTTGGTTTTATTCGGGATCGCATGATCCATGCATTCCTGAAGGTGTCCATAGAATGCGTTTATAGAGGAATCTGCGGTCTGGTCCATATTTTCCACAGGCCCGGGGGCTTTGAAAGTTTCCACCTCAGTTTTGAGGAGTGTGAATTTGCTTTAGAGAAGTTGTTCACTGTGGTTTTCTGGGCAGGGGGTGGGGTCGGGATGTGAATATCCAGTGAGATTAGTTTATGGTCTGATCTTACCAGTGAGGGATACACTTCTGGTCTGGAGCATAGAGTCCCCATGTTGGTGATGATCAGGTCCAGTATGTTTTCCCTTCTTGTGGGAGTGGTAACAAGTTGTTCCATAGCATTTGAGTTCATATATTCTAGGAATCTTTGGTCTAGGGTGTTGGAGCTAGAGTCATGCTCGCAGTCTATGTTTCGGTAGTTGAAGTCACCCAATATAATGGTGTTTGGAGAGACCTTCATATTGTCCACTGTTCTCAGGAAGGCCGAGTGCGGTTCTTGGGTTTGGGAGGGTGGTCTGTAGCAGGCAATAACCTGGAAGGCAGTTTTACCCATTGTTAGTTGCACATGGATAGTCTCTGATGTTTGGTGCTTTGCCACCAACCTGGAGGTGTGGGTATCTTTGATGAATATCAATACTCCCCCTCCTTTTGTGGTTCGGTCCAAGTTTTGGGGCTGAAAAGCATGGTATGAGGTATAACCTGGTAGTGCTGGGGTGCTCTCAGTAGCCCTGAACCAGGTATCTGTTACTGCACAGATATCGATGTTCTCCATGCTAAGGAGAGTTTCGAGTGCATGCATCTTGCGGTTTAGACTTCTGGCGTTGAGTAGCATTACTCTTAGTTTCTTATCCCTTGTGATACCTATGAAGGTGGGTTTGTCATTTTAGCCTTGCCTAACAAAGGCACTATGGGGGTAACAAGAGCCTTTGCCAATATCCGAAAGCCCAGGGCTGGCAGGTGCAAGCCGTCCCTAGCGAAGCAGGTGGTTCAACAGAAGATGAGTATGTGAGGGCGTAGTGCCTGTGATTAGTTAGCAGTGGCATATATGACTGCTCACATGGACAAATGCCAGGTAAGTCATATGCAATGTGTCACAGGCAGCTTACATGTGAACAGGACAAACAGTGACGTTCTGTCAAGTGAAACATGGACATACATATAGTAAGCTATGCAGATGTCACTAGGAGTCCACAGAAGCTCTGTAACTATGCATTGCAGGTGGGATCAGTATTCCAGGGTAATTGCAAGCAAACATGCATGCAAACAAAGCTACAGTAAGCAGGGCTGCATGTATTCCATTGTACAACAAACAAGCTGTACCACTTCCAGTAGGTAACACTGCAAATATGCAGGCACTATGCACATGTACATGGAAATACACAGGTCAGATGGCTAGGGTCCAGTCTCAGCGCACACAAGTGTACAGACCATGTACCATCAGGATGTACAATAACTGGATGGAAACCCATGTGCTCATACCTGCAGTAATACACATGTCACTAACAGACACTGAGCCTTCACTCAGTGGTTCCATACTTAGTAGGATGTATGCTACCTGGCCTGCCACCACAGTATCCCTGACATGTATGGGGACTCTCCCTCCTGTGACAGTTAGTTTTGTGTGTTGGGGCTGTCTAGCATGGTATGAGATGTGAGCTTGCAGTGCTAGGGTGCTCCTGTGTGTCCTGTACCAGTCGTGTAGTACTGCACACATATCAACATCCTCAAACATCCGCATTGCAGAGTCCAGTGTGGGCAACATGCCACTTGCAGTTTACATGTCCATCATTGCATATTAATACTTTCATTACCTTATCCCCTGTGCTACCTATGTATGTAGCCTTCTGTTGACATCCTTACCACCAGTATGCCAACATGTGCAGATGATGCACTATGGTACTTACCATGGGTGTAGACAACAGTACATGACAATCATACCCTTACTGCATCAGGCATGCTGTGATATACCCACAATTATTTCAGCACACAGTACTGTTAACAACATGATACTATTACTACACGTCTATGTAGTCACCCTGTGCATCAGCAACATGTTAACCTGTACCTGCACTGATGTTACAGATTGCAGGAGGTGGCACAGTTTCATCATATGCACAGGGTGTGAACTTGGTATGCCTGAGTCAGCCACCGATACCACCAATTGACATGTATGTGTATGTGTGTTGGTGAGGGACAGCAGTACAAGGTGGGGCAATGTTGATGCAGTGTGTGCGTGTATGCGGTAGCTCTAGGTGTTGTCAATTTGCATGTGTGTATGGATGCACACAATTCCACCTCATGGCTGCCATATACTGGTGTTTGTGGACATCCACAGACTGTACCTGCAAGGTCATACAGATCAGTGTCTCTGGCCATGGACACGGTACCTGTGCCTTGCAGGGGTGCTACGGACCATATCCAGTACCAACCCAGACTGGGTACTGTCATCAGAAGCAGGTGTTCATTGACTGTACACAGATCCCTGTCGGGCCTGGCCAGAGCCACGTGCACGTGGTCTCTTGAGGCGGTCTGATGACAGCACAGACCCAGCATTGCTGGGGCTACTTCTGGCACTATGGGGGTGGCCACGGCCCTGTTGTCATCCATGACAACTGCCAGCTGCTGCTGTTGCTGGCATATGCCCACGTCGATGCCTCAACCGTCCACCATCGCCCTGGCTCATGGACATGCATTTGTGGAACCGGTCTAATATGTCCCCACAACATCTGTCTATGACATCGGTGAAATTGTGGATGGAAGCCGCAATGTCACGCATACTGTCAGTCATGGCTGTGTGACATGCTGTCAGCTCCCTCAGACCCTGTTTGGTGTACCGTTCCATACATGACTGTGCCTGCATGACAGCCCAAAACATAGCTGAGGTTGTAAGACCTCTGTGGGCATGTCTGACAGGGACAGTATGCCCACGGATGCTCCCACGAGAACCCCTGGACATCTGTCTGTGTGGTACCATCTCAGGGCCATGCCCATGGCTGCTGTGTGGGGAGGCATGTGCCACAGATACCACATTACCCTGGTCAATGCCCACTGTATGCTGTCCATCACCTAGGGACATGGTGACAAAGGGTGTATTGGCAGGATAACTGTGCGCATTGATGGGGTTGACAGCTGTGTACTGTCAATCGGCTGACCAATGATGGACCCTGGCATACCTTCCTGTGCCATTACACAGATGTCATCATTATCAGTACCCATGGCACCTGATTCAGGTTCCCTGCTGCATGACACCAGAGCAGCACCAGAACCTGTGGGAGGGAAACAGGAAACACAGTTTACAATGTCTACACAATATTACCAGTGATGCACATCCACACATGCACAGGTCCAGACATGCACATGTGCACACATGCACACATGCACACATGCACACATGCACACATGCACACATGCACACATGCACACATGCACAGGTGCACACATGCACACATGCACACATGCACACATGCACACATGCGCACATGCATGCGCACATGAACACATGCACACATGCGCACATGCACACATGCACAGGTGCACACATGCACACATACACACATGCACACATGCGCACATGCACACATGCGCACATGCACACATGCACACATGCGCATGTGCACACATGCACAGGTGCACACATGCACACATGCACACATGCACACATGCACACATGCACACATGCACACATGCGCACATGCACACATGCACACATGCACATGCACACATGCACACATGCACACAGTTGCACACAGTTGTATACTACTCAGTATGCGAGATATCAACACACAGACACAGACACACCTGCATGCATACACAGAGCACTACTAAGTGAGCCTAATATTACTATTGCTATCAAGACTATTAAAGGTATTGTTAATACACACTGACCAGCATGGATAGGCTGCATTGCTGTTACACCGGAGGGACCTGCGGAAGTGATGAAACTAATGTCAGTGGGCACAACTGTGCCATTGTTACTGAGTATGATACAGGTCAGTAGTACAACAGTCGCCTTTCACAGGTCAGCTGCTGATATTGAGGATATCATACTTGCACATTAAATACTATGATGACAGCTACAAACCAAGGACACACCTCACACGTGCATTAACTACCAGTGTACACAACAGTCAACTATACATATGGCATATTACCTGCACGCTCATAGTCCTGCTGCTGCGTGGCCCCAGCCTCCATCATAATGCATGTCTGCTGCTGTTGTTGTTGTTGGCGGACTGGTGCCACTACACTCATGAGTAGTCCCTCCAGTCTGGTGAGTGGGGGATGTGTAGCCACCCCACCACCTGTGGTGATCTGTTGTCTGTGGATATCCGACGCACGCTGACGGACATTTCTGATTAAATCACTGTAGTGATGTCGTACCTGCTCATATGTCCTATTATGCATGCCTATGTCATTTACCTGACAGACCAGGTCTTGTCACAGTGCAGCCCTCTCCTGCTGATTCTGGCTGGTGCAGGAAAAGAGTATTGCATAATCCCGTACTAGGCTCTGGTGTATCTCCTCATCCTCAGCTGCGGTGTAAGCTGGATTTCGCGGGTGAGCCATGTTCCTGAAAAAGGAAATAACCTGACATCAGCAATATATGTCAACAGAATTTGGCACACATACTACACATGCTACTCGACTGTTATGATATGACATATCTCACATATATAGCATCTGTCTGTCTATTTGTGGATACACATGTAAATGGCCAGGTATCAGTGCTCAGCCAGCAACTTTGCAACAGTACCTGGCACACTCCATATGACATACTACCAAACCCCAGCAGTCAGAACACTGATTCAGGTCCAGAGCACCTCCTCACTCTGGGGGTTTGTATCTAGGTACTGTATGGGCTACATCATCAACTACTGTGAGCTGACCACAAACTAATTGCCCTGGATATACATATCCCACCTCCACCACCAGCACAAACGACTATAGTGAATAACATTGCAAATGCAAACTTTACACTTTGTAACAGTGACATGGTATCCTTTCAGCCCACTGGGCCAGTGGAAGACACAACCCACAATGCTGACCCCTTCACAAATGCTTTTTACGGACATCTCTGAGAATGCATGGATCATGCAATCCCATATATGACCAAGACACTCTCCAAAAAGGGACAGCATCCTGTCTGGTGGACCCCAGCCATAGACAGATTGTATTACAAAAGATGGAAGCTACTGCAAGACAGAGCATAATTCCATAAAGGGAAGGCATGTCTGAGCAGCACTAGTAAGGATCTATTTTCCCTCATACAAACATCCATGGGCAACTTTGAGAGGGAAATCAAGAGGGACACTACAGATAACCACAAGGCCTTCTTCAGTTATGTTAGCAACCTGGACAGAATCCCTACACTATGCTCATAGTTAGTACACAACAACAAATAATTCACTGAAACCACAGATATTGACAACATTGTGGCACACAGGTTCAGTGCAGGTTGCACCCCTCCCTCTCCCCCAAAATAAGACATAGTTATCCCAGCTGACTGTAACCTCACTGTCATCACAGATGTCCAGGTGAGAGCCGCCCTCAGGAAAGCACAATACACAACATGAATGGGACTTGATGGTATCCCCGGTTGCATGCTACATGAACTCCAACAGGAGCTAAACACACATATAGACGTGCTATGTAACACTAGCCTGACTACAGGATATGTACCTGTACACTGGCGCACAGCTGCAGTGGTTCCACTCCACGAAAGAGGCACCTCAACATACCAGTACAATACAACACAATACAATACATTACAATACAATACTATACAATATGTTATTGCCCCTGGGACTACAGCAGCATACTGTTCTGCTACCCTGACCATTATGACACATGTGGTGTGATGGTACCTGTTGCTGTCAAACAGTTACACAGGGTGACTCATATGGCATATTACCTATCTGACTAACATTCAGCAGGGGTATGTGTGACATGTACTCATGGGAAGTCTTGCTTCTTAACACTGTGTGGTTTATTGCAGGGTATGTCTTATCTGTGGGTAGGAACCTTTACCTCCACATGTGCTCTCTATTGCAGTGGCACAGATGACACACAGCAGTCATTTAAGTTGTGGATGGTGTGAGGTGTTACTATGGTTGTTGGACATCTGTCATGGGTGTGACTTAAGTATGTAAATCCAGGAGTGGTAACCTCTATGTGGGTAGTATGTGTGTACTCTGTGGTGTTGTCAGTCACTGTGCATTGGTAATGTGTTTGAGTGCATTGTCACAGTGTTGTACATGTCACTGTGTCCTTCTCCATATCTGTAGCTGTCATGTGAGGTACATACCATGGCAGCCATTATGTGGTGTGGAGGGGTACACTGACCCACATGTCCATAGCTGACACACCATGTCTGCTGACACATACCATGTGCAGGTATTCCAGGGATAGTGTGCCACTGTGAATATCATTGGGGGGACTATTGTACACATTTATGACCCTGTTCACCCCTGACACATGCAGTGGTGGGCAGCCAATCACATATCTGGTGGTTACTGGTGTAGGTGATTTGAAATGGGGTATGGTACTCCAGTTTTGACACTGGTGTTCACTCCATGCCTTTGTCACCAGGCACCTGTTGCAATACATCTGTACACATGTGCCTCACTCAGAATATATATACATCACTCTCTCTCTCTCTCTCTCTCTCTCTATATATATATATATATATATATATGTATATATATATATCTATATGTATGTATATATATATATATATATATATATATATATATATATATATATATATATACACATATATATTGATGTACATATATTGCTATAGATATGGAGGGGTGTGTGACAGAGAGGGGTGAGAGTGACAGAGGGGTGGGACAGGGGTATTGAGGTCGTCATATACAGTCATACCTGTAGATAGTCAGATCTGTCTGTCTATGTATATGTATCTACATATATCTATATCTGTATGTGTGTATTACATATATATGTTTGTACATATTCTATCTATCTACATCTGTCTATGTATTCCTACATCTCTCTCTATGTATGTATACATATATGCATATTATATATATATATATATATATATATATATATATATATATATATATATATATATACATACATATTTTGACATACATACGTATCCATATGATAGATAGGTATATCAACATGTTTGTTTACCATACTGTCTACACACACTAACATACTGCTAAACATACATAACTGTGAAACCTACTTTGTACATTGCACTACAACCTACATTCAACCTACATTGATATGTGCACATAGATGCTCTCACATACAAATGTATGTACAGCCTTCACTGATAGTTGCTGTATGTCCCCTGCCCTTTGCACATCTTCATATACATATGCATACAGACCAATGACACAGATGGATGGTTCACAGTATGTAGACCTTTATAGTATTACTTTACATTACCTGTGTTTGTCACAGCTGCTTGTGTTGCCATCTGGTTTTGTGTCCTGCTGCTCCACTTGCCAGTTGTCAGCTTTCAGGTGGCTGTTGCTGACCAGTTTTGTTTGTGTATGTTTAGTTTTGTTTTTCTCTGTCTCTGTCTCTCTCTCTCTCTCTCTCTCTGTCTCTCACTTCCTCCTCAGGGTGCAATGAAAGTATTGCATGTGTGAACTGGGAGTACAGCATGCTTTTGTAGGTATCTGCATATGTCCATGTGATGGCCTCTGCACCAATTGTCAGCCAGCATTTGCTAATTGCATGCAGCCAGTTGTGTACTGATTGCAGTTCTCACTGTGATTTCAGAACAGTGCTATAAAAAGGTATGTGAGATAGGCATAGTACTTCCAGATTTTAAGGGCAGGGACCATGCTGGTATGCTGTGGACAATGTTCTGTGAATGTAAAGGTTGGTATCTCTCTCATATTTCCAGCTGTGTTGTAGATTAACATTTCTCCATTCATTTCTCCAGTTTCCTGTACTAACTGTGTATGTACACTGACACCTACGACTACTACTACTGTTAATGTGTGTGTGTGCTTTCCTGTGGGACATGTGGTGTAACTGGTGTATAGCAGTGGCTCTTGCACTTTGTTGCTATGGCTTCAATATTTGCCCTTTACAGTCACAACTTGTATGCCTGCTAGGTGTCCTGACTGTAGTGTGCTGCTATGGCTTTCCTATTTTCCATGTACATTCACATCTTGGAATGCTTGCTCTATCTGCTAGGGTGTTACAGCATGCAGTGTGGTCTGGCCATGGTGTGGGCCTTGACATTTATTAGGGTATTTGAGTATGCTGCTGAGCAGGCCCCAGAGACTCTCAGGTGCATCTGTTATCTGCCTCATGG
Organism: Protopterus annectens; assembly: GCF_019279795.1. Classification (NCBI taxonomy): domain Eukaryota; kingdom Metazoa; phylum Chordata; order Ceratodontiformes; family Protopteridae; genus Protopterus; species Protopterus annectens. Next base: position 916,285,331 of record NC_056734.1, read on the forward strand.
AATGGTACATATCAGTGGGGTACACCCATTAAATTGTCTGGTATGCTGCAGTTGTGACTGTGGGATAGCATGAGCATATGTATTACTACACTTTTTCTGCCATGCAAGTGGTGCATAATTTCAGGACTTCATAGTTAGCATTGCATGTGTTGTAACACCTTTCTGCCTACTGTTTGTACATTTCACATGGAGTCTGTGGGGCATTCCTGTAACTCAGTCACTGTTGCTATGTCTAGGCTCTTAACTATTCAAATATGGTGGTGTCAGACCTCTCATGTGTACAAATATTTGCAGGTTGTCCACATTTCTGTCTCATATTTTGGTCAATATCTCATGCACAGCTTTTTCTGGCAAATCATTCTGGGCTGAAGTCAGAATATAGTGACAAACGTTTAAGTTTCAGACTTCATACCCTTCCAAACATCCTACAAAATGCAGAACCTGTTACTCTCTGAACTGTCTAAGTTTGTTGTAACATTATTTGTAATGTGTCCCTGGTTTTGTCCCTTTGCTCCACATATTTTATTACTTGGTCCGGATGTGTTCCTGTAACAGGTTGTGGGGTATGGGCAGTGATTATCCTGCTGTGAGTATGTGTGTGACTTGCAAGGTGCTACAGTGACATTATTACCTACTAGTTACCAACTAGCATGGCTATTTCTGTTCACACACTACTATCATAGATATCCACTAGATTTGACAGTAAATATACATGACATGCTTTGTGTACTACACATCCTATATTCCCTTTACATTCATTCCTACTATTACATGATATATTTATTTTAGCACAATGTTCTTTTGTAACAGTTGTGGCTTAGTGGTAAGTCATGCAGACTACTGTTTCTAAGGTCCTGGGTTCGGGATTGACAGTGGGATTTTATTTTGCTTTTGAACTGACTACAGGACCTGTCAATCAGAGTGACTAAGGCACTTTTAAGCAGTTGTAACTGGGTTAGCGCTGGTTTGCGTGGAGCTCCCGCATGCGCACTGGCATTCAGCTCAGTACACACCCGCTTACAATGGCTTAAACGTGCTTACTCTTGCGCACACCCGCGCTATTTTCTTTGAAAGAAATGAAAATGGGGAGACAGGAAAGTGGTGAAAAAGGGGTCACAAAGAGGGTAAGACAGTAGGGAAACAAGCTTGGGTTTTGCAGGAGGGATGTAAGTAAGGCCCATAGCTGCTCATTTCTTCATCAGCAACAGCTGTGCATATGTATGTAATTTGGTGTGACATTTGAAACCTTTCACCCCTGAGAGAGTTGTCAGGACAACAATAATACTTGTTGTACAGCCAATTGTAATTGATAGTTTCCATGTCCAGCAGACATATGTGCAGAATGGGCAGCTATGTATGGGGCGTAATTTTTTTGTGGTTACAGAGTGCCCTTTTTTTTTTTTTTTTTTTCAGGTGAGAGTGGTATGTCAAGGAGGTAGGTTGGGTAGGTCAACAGACAAGATAAACAAGACGCATACAGGGGCGGTGTATGACATGTGTGGGGGGGTTACACAATTGACGGGGACGGATGTTTGGATATCCAGAGCCCATGAGCCCACAGATGTCAACAGTGGAACTGATATCCCCACCCATGGGCAGTTGCCACTGTTCCTTCACTGCCCAGGACGGGGCTGTGCTGGGGGCTGTGTAGGCCGGGCAACAGGCATGCCCGTAAGTTGTGCCACCTGTGCCTCAAGCTGGTGTAGGGGCCCAAGAACAGAGTCCCAGATCTCCCTACGCACCACAGTCTTGACGCTACGGAGGGTGAGTGGTGGTTCTCCTCCAGCCACGCTTGCAGAGGGGGGACGGGCCCCATCCCCTGCAGCACTTCCACCCACAGGTAGTACAGAGTCACCGGAGGAGGGTCCAGACTGGGCACTAGTGCCAGGTGCACTCGCCAGCTGAAGTGGGAGAGGTAGGTCCGCTGGAACCCGCCTTCCCTGTCGTCCTATGTTTTGCATTATGTCATGACAGTTTGGGTTAGTAACATACAATACCATTCGCAATTAGTTTTTACAGCATGCATTAGTATTCCCATTAACCAAACACCCAGATATTCACACCATTGAACAGCGAGTATAACACATGCATAATGTGAACAGCAATACACAGTCCAACAACATGCAGGGTTGATTGATGGCAACAGGCCATCAGGTTTGGATGTATGAACAGGGCAGATGCATCAACATACATGCAAATATTTATGACCCAACAGGACAAATGTCCAGGGGTGTTAATTGTGATTGCACATAACAATTTCACGTGTAATGGATTATATGTGGTTATAGGGTGGGGTGAAGAAAATATTATTAACACCTTCGAATACCAATACATATGCTGTACATTTCTAATAGCTACAGATATATACCCACTACTGTTCTAACTACAGTTTCCTATATGATAACTACTTCAATTTGGTGATAGGAATGTTACTGCTACATCAATATACATTTTATTGTTATTCATACACGTTCATATCTGGCTTTGTTCAGCTACATCATCCTGCTACATTTGCTTTATATAGCTATAGACAGCTGTGGATGTTTGATATTTCAGACAATCATACTATCTGCATATTGTAGATTGAGAGCAACATATCCAGATTTTGGGATACACATTCCAGCTGCAGCAACACTTTGAACACATTTCGCAGTCTGGTTCTACTTGTCACATTCATTTCATTCTGTACTGACTGCAGTATACTTTATTCAGGGGTTATTACTACTTTATTGGTGGATTCATAACTCTTTCTCACACTCTCTCACTTGTTTTCATTTTACTATTCAGGATGGTACTTACTTCTAGGCTTTATTGACATGTTTTACCTGTAGTTATTACAATCCTTTCCAGCAGTCTCACTTCTGTCATGTTTCAGTATTTCAACAGGGATATATTTCACACATGTGATTTGCTCATCTTCTGCAACTGTACTTTTCAGCCTGCTGCAGGTTGTGTACTATTATATTACAGGTGTGGCATCTTTATTTCAGACTTTATTTCAGACATTTTCATTTTTCTGTTTGGATTACAGACTGCAAAACACTTTTGGAATCAAGCAATACGTGCAAACACTTTTACACTGTTACTTGCACATTTTATTACTTAGTGACTACACTGCACTCTTTTGCTAACTGTCATACTTTTATATTTCTTTACAGTTACTGGGAGTGGATTACTGACCTGCCTGGTGGCGCAACTGCACCAGCCTATTGCCATAGACTCTGCGGTTCACAGAACGGACACCTGCAGCTGTAATATAAATGAAGTAATATTGGAATACACATCTCCATAATATCAGCTAATTTAATTTCTTACATACATAATTAAATGTAACTTACTCAGCAGTGGGGCGTTGGGCATTTGCCGAGCCTCCTGGATCCAAAGGTTCAATTGGTCCTGCTTGCGTCTCTTCAGGTCCGCATGGTGGTGACAGACCTGCTCACCAGTCCTTGGAATCCCTGTGGCACTGATGAGATCATGAGCCAACCGGTCCCACGCCTCAGCCCTATATGCTCCCCACAGGACCTGGCCCTGCATGAGTTGGGCCTCATGATTGTGGACTAGGAGCCAGACCATGTATCTGGACTCCTCAACACCCCACCTCTGTGCTCAAAAGCAACTACCCTCACCTACTCCTGACATTCTGGCTGCAAGTCAGTTCTACAATCGTTTATGCTGTTTATTCCTGCCTATGGGGCTTATATATGCCCTTTTCTCACACTTATCTGTGATTGGCCATTTTGGAATTGTATCAACTTCACAAAACCTGCTTTGTCATGCTCCACTTTCTATTCATTCCTATATATTTGCTATTACTGCATTTCTAAGTACAGCTGTCATGGCTTAGTGGTTCAGTACCTTGATTATGGTGCATGGTATTCTGGGTTCGAACTTAGCCACTGCTTTTCATATTTTATGACTGTCTAGACAGGCTAAGGGGTGTGTCTGTGTAAAGGCATTTTTGTTACAGCTTGCTCAACGTTGCCCGTCTGTTAGCTTGTTAGCGCGGTGCGCAGCTCTGCGCAAATGGGTTACGCTGGTTTACGCCTCATTTGGCTGTCAGCACGCATATTACGCTCAGCTCAGCTAGGGGCACACAGTTTCAGCGTGTTAAACCACTGCTCACTTACGGGCACTCATTTTGCACCTGTTAAACCACTGCTCACCTACGGGCACTCATTTTACACCTGTTAAACCACTGCTCACCTACGGGCAGATGCACTCACCTTGTTAAACTGTAGCTCAGCTATAAGCACATCTCGCATTTTTTATTGTTTTGTTATCTCACATTTCTTCAAAAGAAATGGACTATTTCATTACATTTTACATAAAATATGATTTTATATGTGTACATATTTGTCAGGGACTTGTTTCGTGCTTATTTTACTAAAAATAAAAATTGATGTTGTGGGGTCTCAAACCATGGATGCCTGTTCTTCAGCTGACGTCTCTACCGCTACGCTATTGCTTTTTGGATTACTTTGCATATTTAGTTCTTATATGCTTTTACACTGACTGCTAACTGTGGCTAATCTACGGGCATGCCTGCGCAAATGAGCACACTCACGGGCAAACATCTTTACGATTTAAAAAAATATATATAACATGTTCATTTATATAAGTTTTCCAAAAACAGTCCAATCTTGTGACAGGTTAGCGCTTGAGCCGAATAAAAAGAATATAATCAAAAAATACTGTGACAGCCAAGCGTGAGCAGGTACAGACCCTTGTTGTGTCAAATCAAATGAGATAGAGTCCAGGCATATAAAATAGAAGTATTTAATCCACAATCAATGAACAGAAAGATAAGCGCTTTCGCAGTAGTGCTTCTTCAGATCTATGACAAACTCTTCTAGTGCTTTGACCATATATACTGAACTCAATCAATGTTTGACAAATTAAACAATTAATGAAAAATTCCACAGAATTTTAAAAAGACAGGAACTGTTACAATAAAAATGTGTAAGAACAAAGCTAAAATACAAAGGTACAAATGTATATTATGTTCAAAAAGCATGTATAAAAGCAAGTATAAAAAGTATATATATAAAAAGTGTGCTCTTATTGAATAAAAACTGTATATAATATATTAAGCAGAAGTGTATCAAGTTAGATGACAATGAGTTCATTTGATATTCCTTCTTTGCCTCAATTTTGGTCTGATTGAGGCCCTTTCGTTTAAACCACACCCTTTATCTGCTTTTAATAATATGATCCATTCTGTTTCTTTACCATCTGTATAAACTTTGATGTCTCCACCTCTTGGGTTAGGGATAATCACCTCCAGTACTTTGAATGAAAATACATGTTGTGTATTATTCATCATGACATGTTTAGCTAAAGCATTATGTATTGTGCCCCTTTTCATATGGTAAACATGTTCCCTCATTCGATCTCTAAGTGGGCGGTTAGTCTTCCCAACATAGAATGAGGAGCATAACTGACAAATAGCTAGATAGACAACATGTTGTGTCATACAATTAGCCTCAGCAGATATGCAAAAACATTTCTGTAAGTCTGGATGGAAAAAATGAAGTGTGCTATCTATAAAGGAAAAAAAATTGCAATGCCCACAGGGCTTAGTGCATCCATCTTTCCTATCTCTAAAGCTAGGTGTAGGGTAACATTTAAAAAGGAAGCTCTGTTACCCTACACCTAGCTTTAGAGATAGGAAAGATGGATGCACTAAGCCCTGTGGGCATTGCAATTTTTGTTCCTTTATAGATAGCACACTTCATTTTTTTTATCCAGACTTACAGAAATGTTTTTGCATATCTGCTGAGGCTAATTGTATGACACAACATGTCTGTCTAGCTATTTGTCAGTTATGCTCCTCATTCTATGTTGGGAAGACTAACCGCCCACTTAGAGATCGAATGAGGGAACATGCTTACCATATGAAAAGGGGCACAATACATAATGCTTTAGCTAAACATGTCATGATGAATAATACACAACATGTATTTTCATACAAAGTACTGGAGGTGATTACCCCTAACCCAAGAGGTGGAGACATCAAAGTTTATACAGAGGGCAAAGAAACAGAATGGATCATATTATTAAAAGCAGATAAAGGGTGTGGTTTAAACGAAAGGGCCTCAATCAGACCAAAACTGAGGCAAAGAAGGAATATCAAATGAACTCATTGTCATCTAACTTGATACACTTCTGCTTATTATATTATATACAGTTTTTATTCAATAAGAGCACACTTTTTATATATATACTTTTTATACTTGCTTTTATACATACTTTTTGAACATAATATACATTTGTACCTTTGTATTTTAGCTTTGTTCTTACACATTTTTATTGTAACAGTTCCTGTCTGTTTAAAATTCTGTGGAATTTTTCACTAATTGTTTAATTTGTCAAACATTGATTGAGTTCAGTATATATGGTCAAAGCACTAGAAGAGTTTGTCATAGATCTGAAGAAGCACTACTGCTTTATCTTTCTGTTCGTTGATTGTGGATTAAATACTTCTATTTTATATGCCTGGACTCTATCTCATTTGATTTGACACAACAAGGGTCTGTACCTGCTCACGCTTGGCTGTCACAGTATTTTTTGATTATATTCATTTATATATTTTATGTTCATAGTCTGTGGGGGCATGTGTTGTGTTGTGTTTATTCACATTTCCATGGCCTCTGTCATGGGTGTTTACTTTGGTCCCTTTTACTCTTCTGGGGGCGTGTCTGCTTGCAGGGCTCGGCCTACGGACACACCCCTACTGTCTTCCACGGACCGTGTTAGCCTTAGGTGTGATTCAGCATGCCCTCATGCATATGCATGACATGCTGACGTCACACCGTTTAACTGCAGCCTCCGTGTAAGCCTTGTATCTCTTACACGGAGGCTTCGTGAATCCTGCCCTATGTCTTTCAGGTAAAACTGTGCAACCAAATCTTGCATCTGCTCTCTGTCTGACTGTATTGTCAAAAATATCATCCTGCTCAAACTAAAACACATACTACTATTTCGCTCTTTCACATTGCCTACAACATCCAAAGCCTAGACATAATGAAAAACCAAATCTGTAGATTCACTCTGCTCATCACTGTAACCATTTAAAGAACCTACAAATGCACCCAGTCACAAAAAGATCAGCCTTAATCTTGGTAACTTTCTGTACTAGTTCTTGAAGGAAGGTTATAGCAACACTCTGAAAAACAAAATCATATCAGGGAACAGTCAGGTACACTAAGAAACCCCCAAGAACACAATATCACATTAAGCCAGTCACCCTTTAAAACCATAACTGGGGAACATGCCTTCTCTGGACTGAGCCCTGCATTATGGAACAAACACTCACCAGATATTAAAGATCAAGGCTGTTTTCCTAGATTAGTGAATGCTCATTCAGAACACCTGTGTAAAGAAGTAATCCCTGCTTGCTTTAAGAACAAAATATAATGAGTTCTGTGAATGATCTCTCAGTTAGTAATTACCTTTAATCTTCAATCACATTTTTTATGCTGAGATTTCCTGTATCAGACTGTATTTACTGATTATTCTGTTAGATAAACAGCCGCACACCTATCTGAGCCTTTAATTTATATTGCAGTAATGTACTTGCACATCTATGGCAATTCTATGATCTGTCATATGACATGATTTATTTTTACTATTGTATGTTTTACTATTGTATGTTTCTCCCCAGATTAAGGTTTATGTTCTATTGATATACATGCATATTTTGTAATGCTATATGCTTTTTATCTGCATTCTGCCTTTTGGCTTAGGTCATACTTGATAAGACTTTTTAGTTCAGCCCATTTGCCCTATTCCCAAATACTACCTAAATATTTTTCCACTTTTACATGACTGGGGAATATGCAGTGATGACAGGCATTTTCTTCCATCCATATGCATTACAGGATCAGAATTTATAGGGTTTCCAAAACATACCTAGGATCTCTTCTATACTTCTTGCCTCATCAGCCCACCATTTGTGATGACATTTGGACAGGAAAAAATAAACACTTCATTCCTCAATCATAATGGAATTACCTGAATCTATACCTAAACTCAGTACAGCCATAAATCAACAGAAACCCAGTCCTTGCATAAATTACTGTGAATTTAATATTGCATCACAGCCTTATCATTTAAAACATGAAAATCCAAGTAGTCCTATCTTGTCGTGTACCCTTTTCCTTTTATAAATACTATTCTTCTCCCCAAGTTTTTACTAAAAATCTTGAAAGGAAATTCAGTTAGCAGCATTCCACTGCAAGTTCATAGGTTCTTAAATAATCATATTTTTCTTATTCCTTATTGAAAATAATTTTAGCATATTTTGTACAATTTAGTTATGGCTGATCTCACATGCTACTGGTGCATGACTAGTGTGTCATTCTTATTCAGAAGAGGAAGAATGAAGAACCGAAGAAGAATAAAGGCATTGCCTTGATTTTACATTAGGTCATCTTAGTTTCAATGTACATGAACACACATCCTTTAATTGTTGATGTTTTGTAATATTTTAATTGCTGTGGGAGTGGTGCAAAAGGAGTGTTTTATTATGCCAGTTGCTGTTCAGCAGACTTGTTTATTACCTTTAATTAGCTGGGAGGGAACTAATAACTGCTTTTTTAAAGCTTCTGGTGTTGCCTAGGAATACCAGCTACTTAGGCAGATGTTACTTTTATGACGGATAATGATGCTTATTTTAACTTTTCTGTATTCAGTGACAGCCACTCTAGAACAAAGAGCTTCAGTGAGTTAGAAAATCCTAAAGAGAGACATTGCTTTTGTACTGGTCCAAGATTATGGGTAAAAATAGAAACAGAGCTATGAATTACAATATAATATAACATAGTTTTTTTCATAAAAAAGTGGCTATGTAGGGAGAGAGAGAGAATGTTTTTTTACAAGGAGATTGAACAAAAGAACTGTGGAGCAATACAAAAGGAAAGAACTGTACATGACTGTTGAATTACATGCTATGACTGCTGAATCCTACACAAATGCACTCTATAAGCACTTACACGAGTGCATGGATCGTGCTATCCCAAACAGTACCAAGACGCTATCCTCCAAAAAAAGGAAGCCAATCTGGTGGTTCCCTGCCATAAATAAACTGTACAACAGAAGGAAGAAATTGTTGGAAAAGAGAGTAAAATCCCATGAGTGGAGGAGCTCCCTGGTCAGCCTCAGTAAGAAGCTGAGATCCCTTATAAGATCCTCCAAAGCTAGCTATGAAAACAAAATTGCCACTGATTCTAAGGACAACCACAAAGCATTCTATAGCGATGTCAAGAATCTCAATGACAACACCCAGATCTGCTCTGAGTTGCAGTACAACGGCACAAAAATGACAGAACCAACTGATATTGCCAACATCCTGGCAGGTTCAGTGCTAACTTTACCCCCCTCTCACCCCCTAAAGGGCCCATATATATACAGGAAGAATGCAGAGTCCCTGTAATCACAACTACACAGGTAAAAGCAGTACTCTCTACAGCCAAACACTCAGCATCCATGGAAACAGACAACATCCCTGGCTGCATTTTACATGAACTTCAGAATGAACTGGCTCCCCACCTAAGCACCATGTTCAATCATAGCCTTACATCAGGCCACTGAATGGTGTACAGCAACAGTTATCCCACTCCACAAAGAGGGAGCCACCACTGATCCCAGGAACTACCGCCCTATTAGCCTGATGAGCTTGGTCTGCAAGGCCATGGAACGTATCATTATGGAACTCATAAACAAAGACATTGGTAAACTCCAAACTCTGGATCCCACCCAGTTTGGGTTTGTGAAAGGCAGATCATGCCTCCTGAACCTGATCGACTTCCTTGAGGCAGTCACCAAAGCCGTAGATGAGGGTAAGGTAGTTCACACAGCCTATCCTGACCTCGCCAAGGCTTTTGACACCATCTCCCATTCTGGAGTTATAGCTAAACTCATTAAACTAGGTATAAATCCCTACATCACAAGGTGGGTTGCCAAATGGCTCACTGACAGAACCCACACTGTAAAAGTTGCACACTCCAAATCTGACCTCAAATCAGTGACAAGTGGAGTACCACAGGGTTCAGTCTTGGGTCTTCTCCTGTTTGGTATCTACTTCTCTGAAGTACAGGTTAACACAGAAGGCCTCTGGCTAACGAAGTTCGCAGATGACTGCAAACTAGGAACCATAGTCGAGTCCCCAAATGATGTGGAAATCCTACAGAAGGGCCTCGCTGAGACAGATTCATGGTGTCAGAGCCATAGCCTCAAGCTCAATGCCAAAAAGTGCATTGTCATCCCCTTTGGTAAAAACTCTGTACCCATAAGCTACTACATAGACAGCAGTCTACTTAACATTGAATGTGTGATAAGAGACCTTGGGACCCAGGTGGACAGTAGTCTGTCCTTTGATAGTCACATTGCCACAGTAGTTAGGCAGTCCTTCTGCATGGCACACCTCATCATAAAAGGGTTCTCATCCATGAAAAAAGAGGTCATTGTTCCCCTCTACTCGACACTCATTAGACCCATTATAGAGTACAATGCTCCTTTTGGAATGTACCTCACAAGACATCTGCAGCAGCTGGAAAGGCCTCAGAAGTACCTCACAAAGAGGATTACTGGCCTCAGATGCCCTACACTGACCATCTCAAAAAACTCTAGCTTTACTCCGTAGCATATTGCCTACTCCGAGGTGATCTCTGCCTAACATATAAAGCTATGTCAAACCCAGAGCTGTTGGACATGCTACACCTAAAGAAATCCCAGTCCTTCTGAGCTACACACTCTAGGGACCTAAACCTTGTCACCACAATAAACAGGACATGCTGGAGGGATAGATTCCTGTCCCAGAGACTTCCCATACTCTGGAACAGGCTACTCATCTATGTCAAGGAAAGTTGTTCATTAGCACTCATCAAAAAAAATCTTGATGAGTGGATGGGAAATAGGAAATACACCCCAGGGATCACGTCTGTGTTTCTGCTCAACAGTGGCACAGGAAAATAACTTTCTTGGGTGGCATAAGCCAGGGAACCTTGTTGGCTAAGCTTACGTAGGCCCTCGGGACGATAGCCTAGTATCTACCTATGAACCTATGAACCTATGACTAACTGTATAAGATGAGGCAAAAACAGTTAAAGATATGCCATTGAATACTAAACCATTAAGGGGACATGCCTACATGATAAACTGATTATTTGTGTATGAGGAGTACATGAAATTTTGTGATACCATACAGTAGGTTTTACAGACAAGTTGTTAATGCAAATGTAATATCTTGAGAAAATAATAAATGCAATGTTAATGCAGTTCACTTAATTAAATAGCACATTCATCATCGGTGCAAAAGGCCTTGGTGGTTCTAATCCCACAACAGGTTGAATGATTGCTAACACTGCAGTGCAAATAAGGGGGGAACTGCACTACTGAGTATGCTGTCCTTTGAAAAATATGTTAAACTGAGGCTTCATCTGCTTAAGTTGGTTGATACCTCAGGTGGATGTAAAAGATCCCAAGGCACCTATTGAAAAGTGTATGTTAATTTCTCCCATATCCTGGCTAAATTTTGCCTAATACTATATATACCATCTCAGGTCTCCCCTAAAAAAAGGTTACTAGTCTAGTGTGATTAACTTAGTTAACAAAAGAAGGAAATAAATAAAATAAACAAATATCAGCAATCACAACACAGTTCATTCAGCAGTCAAAACTACAGAAAAAGCCAAACATTCCTCCAGTACACAGCATTCTAGAACATAAGCAAAAAAAAAAAAAAAGCCAAGCATTCCTCCAGTACACAACATTCTAGAACATAATCATATATATGAAAACACACACACACACACACACACACACACACACACACACATATATATATATATATATATATATATATATATATAAATTGTAGAGTGATATAGATATATATGTGTGTGTGTCTGTGTGTGTGTGTGTCTGTGTGTGTATGTGTGTATTTATATAACAGTAATCAATGAAGTGGGTGTGGTATATTGAAGATTTATCCATGGTTGGTGTGGTTTAATCATGAGGGTAAAGCCTGAATGATTAAACAAAGCCAACCATGGGTAAACCTTCAATATACTACACCACAGATTTAGTTATTACTATTTTACAATGTCATTATTTAAGAAAATAATTACTTGCTTTGCTTAAATAATGTCTTTGTATGACTGCCCTGTGGTGTTCTTCCACTTTCAAGGGATATCCTGCTGCTTTTTTTGATGTACAGGAGAAGAACAGCCAAAGCAAAGGTAAATACAGTGGTGCCAAGATATTCAAATGGTAAAGCAAAACAGTATACTGTTCTTTAACCTCTTTAAACAAATTTTAAATATGGATAAGCTATCAGTGTTGAAGAGGGGATTAACGTTTGTGCCAGCACATACATCAGATGTCTCTAAAACGTTATCTGAGATCAACTACTTTGTGCAAAACTTGAATTTAAAAATCATGTTTGGGTCAGACAAAGTAGATACTATTAGTGATGTTGCAAAATGTCCAAGTACCTATGTTCCTTTCAATAACCACATTATTCAGGTGTTTGAGAGAGATGTAGAGTGTGAAATTTATGAGTTATACCGTGGCAAGAAATTTGATAGGTTTTATAACCTTGTTGTGAATGAATATCAAGTAATACAATCTCTTGTTAATGATAGCATTGTGATTAAGAATGCTGTACTAGATAAAATATTCTTATATTTGAAACATGGAAGATATGCTGAATAGTCAAGATGACACATATATTACAAGACATGGCTATGGTAGCATAATACGTAACTTTTTAGGGGTACTGCACACACTGCTTAATCAGGGCAAGTTAAGCATTCAGATGTTTGATTACTTCTACATAGAGAGCCCTAGGCTACCCTACATATATGGTATACCCAAAATACATAAATCTTTAACCAACCCACCTTTCTGGCCTATAGCGTCAGCTAGGAGTTGGTTAACAGAGCCTGTCACCCAATTTTTGGAAATAAAATAAGATTAGGACAGGCTTTGATAAGAGTGGTACCATTATTAGGGATACCTCTGACTTTCTCCAACATCTATAAGTATGGTCACAGTGCAATGATGTGAATGGATGTTACTTTGCTAAACTTGACATAGATTATCTCTTCACCATGATACCTAACAATGTAGGCATCCAACCAGTGAAGGAATACCTCCTTGAATTCACTGAATATACCCAATCATATATCAATACTTTATATCAGTTTACTAAATATGGTTCTCATTAGCAATGTTTTCCTGTTTCAGCAAATATTCAGGAGAGTGGAGTAGTGATGGGCACATCTAATACCACTCAAGAGAAACAAACAATAAAAATACCACTCAAGTGAAACAAATTATTAATAAATACTGGCATGTTTTACAAGATATACCTGACTTGAGCTCTACCATTACAAATAAGCCATATTTCAGTTATAAGAAATGTTCAAACTTGAAACAGTTGTTATGCTATAAAGAACAGCTGAAAACTTTTATGCCCTTTAAGATTCTCAAGAAAGGGATTTTTAGATGTGGTAATTGTGTTTACTGTAGGTATGTCTAAACAAATGGTTCTTTTGTTCACCCTGTTAATGGCCATGATTTTGAGTAGCGTGCATCTGGGAACTGTAACACTAGAAACCTTGTACATCTTCATCTAGCTTTATACGAGAAATGTAACATATACTATGTCAGTAAAACAGACCAGAAACTTATAAAGCGAATAGGAAGTCATATATCTGAGTGCAAGTGACAGGTTCTCACTAATGCTTTTTACAAGCATCAGATGGATAAAGGCCACACTCATATGTTTAAATTCTGTATATTACACATCCTGTATGACTCTATATGTGTTGGGAGCATCACACACACCAAACTGAATTAGATGAATTTTACACTTAAAAGCATATATTCTTCTTTTCTCAGTTAGGGGTCACCACAGTGAATCACGTGTCCACTCATGATTGGCAGTGGAGTTTTACAGTGTCAAGTTGCCAGCCCAGCACGTAACTTTCCACAGAAGGCACACACACTCATACCTAGGGCCAATTTAGAGTGTCCAATTCACCTGCAGCATGTCTTCGGGAGGAAACCCACACAACCACAGGGAGGACATGCAGACTCCACACAGAATGCACCCCAGCCGCGGATTGAACCAGAGAACCTCTTGCTGTGAAGTGACAATGCTAACCACTGCACCACCGTGGCCACCTGCCTGAATTAAATGGCTTTGTTTGAAACTTCTACTGAAAGAACTTCATCTGAAAATGTAAACATTGTCTTTCTAATAATTTCTAAGATTTGGTAAGTTCTCATCATAATTTAAGAAAGTTTTCTTTTTAAATATTTTATATACTGTTTTTATGCATACATTTTCATAACATATAGGTTTTTATATATATTTTTGCATACACTTATATATATATATATATATATATATATATATATATATATATATTTTTTTTTTATATATATTATTTTCATATATTTTAATGTTATGTGACATTTAAATGTCAAGAGTGTAGATCAGTGAGTATATTGAACCTAGTCAGCCACTGTAGCTAGATAGCACATGAATATGTTACTGAGCATGTGCGAGATCAGCGTTGTTTTGTGTTGTCAGTCAGTGTGAATGTAAGCTTGAATGGAGAAGCACGTGTGTGTATGTGTGTGTGTGTGTGTGTGTGTGTGTGTGTGTGTGTGTGTGTGTGTGTGTGTGTGTGTGTGTGTGTGTGTGTTGTTTGTATTAGAAGTAACAAGTCAGTCAGTAAGCATATGAAGTATGAAATATATGTGCAGGTTACAGCTCCTGATGTGTGCATGTATACTAAACAACTTGAATGCATATGTACCTAGCCTCAGAGGCCATTGAGTGGGAATGCTCATTTGTGTATGCACCTGCCATGTATGCAGAGGAGGATAACTGCCATATTGTGATACAGGTTAAAATGCGGGAAGACCTTGTGTGCTTAAAATGTAAACTTAGAGAAATGTGCAACCCTCAAATAAATATTACAATGGAAAGGCACACATTTTACACAGGGAAGCAAAAGCCTGGTGAAATTATTGCAGCATATATTATCAACTTAAGAAATAAAGCAAAAAATGCACATTTGGTGATCTATGAGATGAGACTGTCTTGTATGTGGTGTTAATAATGATGCAGTGAGAAAGGTTTTGCTTTGAGATAGTGAATTAACATTGAGCAAAGCCATTAAGATTTTTCAAATACATGAGATTACAGAAAAGCATACGAATATGCTTACAAATGAGAAAAGCATGTTTGCAGTATCTGCTAGTGCGAATGTTGATTGTGTGCAGCAGAAAATTAAGATGAAAAATAAATATAAGCTAAGAGGCAGTGCCACACCCAACCTCATTGTTACCTGTCGCAACTGGGGAGGCAGTCATGAACCTAAATGGGGAAAATATTTAGCTTTTGGTCAGCAATATCACAAATGTAAAAGGTAAAATCATTTTAAAAAGGCTTTGTAAGTCTAAAGTGTCACAAACTTATATTACAAAAAGAGTATCTGAAGAAGCAAGTAGGTCAGATAGAGACTGAGAGCAGTAAGCATACTTTCTATGTTGATTGTGTCTTTGTGATCGATGAAACAGTAAATACATTATACTATCAGTAGTCTGCAAAGAGTAAAATATTTTATTCTGTATAAATTAATGGGGAATCTGTAGGGCTTAAAGTAGACACTGGATCTAACTGCAATGTTATATCAGCACAAATGTTTGCCTAAGTAAAAGCTGGTGAGAAACTTGATTCAGCAATGTGTGCAAAACTAGTTGCTTATGGCAGTGAAGAGATTCAGACTGATAGAGCAGTAGTTATCACATGCCATTCTGCTGGAAACAGCTATGACTTGCAGTTTTACGTAGTCAAAAGACATGTGCAGTCACTGTTAGGCCTCATAGACAGTCTGAGAGTGGCATGATTTCAATTAATAAAGAGGTCCACTGTATAACTCTGAATAAGAATGATAGTTTTACACAGAATATTTTTAGTGAATATGCTGATATTTTCAAAGACGAGTTTGGTAAATTTCCAGTCACATATTCCGTGAAGTTAAACCATGATGCAAGTCCAATTGTCAGACCAGCCCAAAAGATTCCATTTTCAATGCAGAGTAAAGTAAAAGCAGAACTAGACAAAATGGTGAATTTACATGTCCTTACTCCAACAGAAGAACCGACTGAATGTGTAACCTCCATAGTCATAGCTCATATGAAAAGCTCAGATGATATTCAAATATGCATTGATTCATAAGACTTAAACAAAGCATTTAAGTGCAGTGGCGGCTGGTGACTTCAAATCACAGGGGGCTGCAGGAGACAGCTGAATGGGTGGAGTCAAGGGGAGGGTGTGTGGTCAACCAGAAAGGGGAGGAGCTATGCACAAAACCACAAAAAACTAACTTTAATTAAATATGCTGCCCTGGGTGGCAAACCATCATTATGAAAGTCCAATCAAGACAAAAATAAGTGTAGAAGAATAAAAATATTTCAATGCATTGGCTGCATGACAGCTTACTTAATATCTAGATGGAAACAAAAGGTTGTGAGGCATGAAAAAATAAATTACTTTTTAAATACATTACTGGAATGCCAGTCAAAATCAAGTATAAGAAAAACCAGAAGCACTCAACTCAAACCACTTCTCCTTGCACTGCAGTTCTAATTATAATATATTCAGCTTTATTAAAGTACCAAGTAACATGCTGAAAGTAGAAATCTATGTGATGCCCCACTTGTAAAAATGTTTCTTATCCAAAAAGACCTGCTGCCTGACAACTTGTTTCATGGGGAAAACATGATAAAAGTAAAAATGAAAAGCAAACAAGAAACAAGCTCAAGATACATTGCTTAAAGGATTACTGTACAGGTTATGGACCACACATGATTGGCATTCTGTTTAGTTTACGAGTAAAGTCTGTAGAGATGACTGGAAGTCTCCAACAAGTGTAATGAGCTTTTTAAAATAATGGAATCCTGTCCTTTAATACCCAAGGCTTATACATTATCTAGTCAAGTATTCTCTGCATGGCAACAACAGAAAGGCTTTCAATGTTGGCAATTCTTTAACAGTATGCTTATTAAAGCTTACTTG
Organism: Protopterus annectens; assembly: GCF_019279795.1. Lineage (NCBI taxonomy): Eukaryota > Metazoa > Chordata > Ceratodontiformes > Protopteridae > Protopterus > Protopterus annectens. Next base: position 916,302,432 of record NC_056734.1, read on the forward strand.
CATCTTACGATCTCAGACAAGCTTACCTTACGGTCATTAAAGCATTGCTACTTAAACACAGAGCAACAGGCACTTTGAGTAATAAGCATAAATCTGAGTAATAAGCATAAATCAACAGTACAAAAATATGACAGAAACCAGACCATTCTGCAAAATCAAGGACAGATGAAAAGCCACTGTAGTACTTATGCAGTGTGTCCTCCCCATCCAAGGTAGATACAACTACTCCTTGCCTTGCTTGGACACATCCAGAGTCACTACATGGGGAGTGGGGTGCAACAAGCATGTCACAATTTGAAATCTCTCTGGCTGACTGTGATGGCCCTGACACATTTGTCATACCTCTCAACCTCAAGAGCAAGAAATCTGGACAAAGCCATACACAGAAGTGGGACAAAGGCCCAAAAATAAGGACAATTTTTAAATATTGCTCTAATAAACTTAGAAAGATAATAGTATAGGTCTTGCATTAGTATGAATTTTCTGAAGGGTATAAAATCTGAAACTCAAATGTCTGTCATTTTCTAACTTCAGTCTTTAGTGATTTGTCACTAACTTGCCAAAAAACACAACTTTATGAAAAATGGACCAAAAATGTGATGCAAAAATATAAAATAAACACACAATACAGTTGCTACCTGTCAAAAAAGGGACACTTTAATATTAGTACTGCTACCTTGAGCGGCTGACAAAATAAAAGAATCTATATGCATTTCAAGTAATCTATAACTTTGATTATTACAGTTATTTCTTAATTGTAAACCCTCCATGTTTTCTTCCAAAATTGCTATTTTGCGGAGGGATTATTAGGGGGAAGAGCAACATTTTGAGCCAAAAATTGGGGACAGTTGAGAGGTTGGCTATGCCTAATTCTATAAAGCAATTTATTTGCATGTACCTCTCAACCTGTTAATGCAGTAAATCTGAACAAGGCCAAATATATTGGGGGCACATATAAACAGTAATAAAAATTGCTCTTGTATAAATTGAGACAGTTGATAGAACAGCTCTTACTTTAACATGCATTTTTCTGAAGGTTATGAAGTCTGAAATATATTATTTAGTGACTTAATTCCGAAATGATTTGCCAGAAAACTACAAATTTTATGAAGAACAAACCAAAAATAAGAAGCAAAAATCTATTCATTCTTTGAAAATCTGGACAGTTGGGAGGTATAGTTCAGCTGGGCCTGTCTGAGTTTGCTGCCCTTCCCCCTGACAAAATAATGGTTGAATTGAGCCTCTGCAGCCATTCCAATGAACCATTACTTGGCTATTTCACTCCATTTACCATAAACACTAATGTGCATACTGCTTTACTTCTATGATGAGTTGGACTTCATTTGAAAGTTTTATTTTGTATTTTACAGCACAAACACTAAGTCATCTGTTAAACAAAGCAATGCAGTCTCACAATGAAAACTTAGCATTAAAACTTCTCTGCCCTTGAAACTCACATTCATTGAAACAGCATTGAAACCCACATTCAAAGAAAATACATTTTGCCAGTGGCAGATAAAGATTAATTTTGGGCTGTTTTCAAATCATAGGCCCCTTGCATATGAAACATACATGTGCTCTTTGATACACCTTCCTCATTGTACTAAAATTATATTCCTTGTACAATACAGTACACTTGTTAGAGGGTGTTTTAAATTTGTTTTGAACATTTTCCAGTAAGCAATGAAACAAACCATATGCACCCATAATGGCAAAACTGCCCAATTGAGAACATTTATCATAAAAAAAGTCTACTCAGACTTCCACAGTCCACCATTATTAGTAAATATACACAATTCTACAGTCCACCATTATTAGTAAATATGCACAATTCCACAGTCCACCATTATTAGTAAATATACACAATTCTACAGTCCACCATTATCAGTAAATATGCACAATTCTACAGTCCACCTTTATCAGTAAATATGCACAATTCTACAGTCCATTATCAGTAAATATGCACAATTCTACAGTCCATTATCAGTAAATATGCACAATTCTACAGTCTATTATCAGTAAATATGCACAATCTCTGAAGTAAGTCATCTAAATAATTCCACATTAAAGAAATATGTAACTAATGAAGTGGTTGCTGCTAGCAATCACCTTTATATTTCATGGTTTCATCGAAAAATAAAGTGTCTGTTGCCCCTCAGGAATAAATTGCCTATATTACATTACAAAATGATAAGCTAGTAATAATATTGCAAGAGGAAATGGATGGCAAACTGATAACAGACTCATGGTTAGTATCTTCACCAAGGAGAACATTCTCAGTATGGGAGCATCCACCCCTTGTGGGAGTAGAACCCACAGCCTTCTGCATCAAAAGCAAGTACACAACCTGTTGTGCTATAACATTAACTAGGCAAAGTAGTAGCACTAAACTTCTATTCCCCTGCAGCTCTCAGCTCCTTGTAACTCTATTTTATCTACTTCATCTATAATCTAATTTTCCTACAAAATAAAAACCATAAACTTATCACTGTAACTGCTTAACCTTTTTTTGTTTTTCTCTGTAAACACAAATGATTTAAATTTTAAAACTGCTGTAAATTTTTGTTGTTGTTGTTTTAAAGATTTGTTCTCTAATACAAATGATTGAAAAAATTGAAAATAATAAAATTTTTTAAAATTGTTTTTTGAGCTTTTTTCCCCAGGACTCCATTGAAAATGGATTCTTTTTGGCCCAATGGACTATCCTGGTAAACCAACTGCAAATAAATAAATAAATAAATATAAATAAATAAAAATAAAATCTACTCAATACTCAACTGCATCTCAACTTCGCAGCTCAAGAAAACTGGAAAAAGCCAAAATGTATTGGGGGGGTCAAAAGCCCAAAACCAGGGACACATTAAACATTGCTTGTATAATCTTGGAAAGTTGCTAGAATAAAATGTTGTGTTGCCACCATACATTTTACTGCCAAGGTCCCTGAGCAAAAAACAGTCAGAGTAACATACCACTACGCCACATCAGCTGCTTTGTAAAAGAGAGGAAGACTGAAACTTAAATGGCTATCATTTAGTGAATTCAGTTCTCACCATAGCTGTCAACCTCTTAGTACAAAACACCTGGACAAACCCAGTAATGAGGGAATACAGCCTTCAAACATATTCAGTGAATTCAGTTCTTGCCATAGCTGTCAACCTTAGCACAAAACCCTGGACGAAGCCAATAATGGGGGAATACAGTCCCAAAAATAGGGACAAATTTAAAATATTCATCTTATAAACTTAGAAAATTGCTAGAAAAAAAAAGATTGTGCTACTATGTATTCTGAAGAACATGAAGTTTGAAATTCAAATGCCGGTCAATTTTACTGCGGACAGAACAAAAACAATTTTCAGCAGAGACGCAGGGATTAATACTGCAGACACATCTTTGTAAAATGGCAGGGCACCAGAGCAAATCCACACAAACACAGAGAGAAGATGCAGACTCCACACAGAAGCCACCCCAACCAAGAATCAAACCAGAAAACCTATAGCTGTGAGGCAACAGTAGTACCACTGCACCATCAAATATGCAAGGAATTAAACATTCAGAAGCCTGAAGTCTGAAATTCAAATGCCTGTCAATTTTACTGCGGACAGAACAAAAACAATTTTCAGCAGAGACGCAGGGATTAATACTGCAGACACGTCTTTGTAAAATAGCAGGGAACCAGAGCAAATCCACACAAACACAGGTAGGAGATGCAGACTCCACACAGAAGCCACCCCAACCAAGAATCAAACCAGAAAACCTATAGCTGTGAAACAACAATACTACCACTGCACCATCAAATATGCAAGGAATTAAACATTCAGAAACCTGAAGTCTGAAATTCAAATGCCTGTCAATTTTACTGTGGACAGAACAAAAACAATTTTCAGCAGAGACGCAGAGATTAATACTGCAGACACGTCTTTGTAAAATGACAGAGCACCAGAGCAAATCCACACAAACACAGGGAGGAGATGCAGACTCCACACAGAAGCCACCCCAACCAAGAATCAAACCAGAAAACCTATAGCTGTGAGGCAACAATAGTACCACTGCACCATCAGATATATATACAAGGAAACAAACATTCAAAAACTGAAGTCTGGATTCAAATGCCCTGTCATTTTACTGCTGACAGAACAAAAAACAATTTTCACTTTGTAAATGGCAGGGCACCAGAGCAAATCCACACAAACACAGGAAGGAGATGCAGACTCCACACAGAAGCCACCCCAACCAAGAATCAAACCAGAAAACCTATAGCTGTGAGGCAACAATACTACCACTGCACCCTCAAATATGCAAGGAATTAAACATTCAGAAACCTGAAGTCTGAAATTCAAATGCCTGTCAATTTTATTTAACATTTGTTAATCAGGACAGTCTGACTTGGAACAAAAAAACAATTTTCAGCAGAGGCCCAGGAAGAAATAATGCAGACATGTCTTTGTAACATGGGAGGACACAAAAGCAAACCCACACAAACACAGGGAGAAGATACGGACCCCACAAAGAAGGAACCCCAGCCAAGAATCAAACCTGAGAACCTGCAGCTGTGAGGCAACAATGCTACCAGTGCACCATCAAATAAAAAAAACCCATCCAAACACAGGGAGAATATAACAGACCCCATAAAGAAAGAACCCCAGCCAAGAATCAAACCTGAAAACCTGCAGTTGTGAGGCAACAATGCTACTACTACACCATCATATATCAAGCAATGCAACCTTTACAAACCACAGATATTATGAGGAACAGATCAGATTGAATATGAGGCAAAAATCTGCAATTTTTTTACAAATGGTGGTGGGTAGGGAACTCAAGTCTTTAACACCTGCATACAGGGTACAGGGTTCAAGCCTGAGGTATTCCCTACCACACCACCATGAGCACCTGGGGCACACACACACACTTCAATCCAGTATAAACTAAAAAGCACCATACACACCAAATTCACTTCAATATAAACATTGTAAAAGAAAGCACCATACACTTACCTGTCTGTTCTCCATAATATATCCTGCCCGCGCAAATACTCCAAAGACCCGCGAGATCCCAAGCATAGCTCCTTCCCGACGAGACTGTCCTGACTGCTGCTGTTGCAGTCCAGACCCAACACATAATCCCAGTGAGTCTGTGCACTTTAAAAGTGCACAGACGTCTCCTTGTGTTTCCCTATGGGGACTGCCGGACTGCCTGGAGCATGCACATAGACCGACAGTAGTCGGGACTACTGCGCATGTGCGAAGTCCGCAAAATTTAAAAAAGTTTTTTTTCTATTTTTTATTATGAGGGGGCTGCAGTCCGGCAGTCCGATAGCACGGGCTACCCCTGTTTAAGTGTCCTCATCATCCAGTGTGTACAGTAGAAGATGTAGCCATTCTCATGACAAATTCCAGTGTTTTTTCAGTCTTAGATCCAAATCTTCATTGTTAACCACATTTAGCATACCATTTGGTAGATACAGATTTTTAAGAATGCCATTTGGAATTAATTCTGCCAGTGAGGTATTTCAGCATGCCATGGAACAATTTTTTTCTGGTTAGTCATGTGCTATTATAGTAGATGAAATTATTGCTGGAGGCAATCATGAATATGAACACGATAGAAATCTCAGGAAAGTTCTACACCATGCATGTGAATTAAATCTTAAACTGGAGCCTCAGAAATGTAAATTCAAACTGAAAGAAGTTACTTATGTGGGACATTTATTTACCAGTTCTGGCTTACAACCAGAGCAACTAAGCAAACAGCAATTATTGAAATGTCAGTTCTAGAGAATGTCACATCTTTGCAATGTTTTCTAGGTACGGTCAACTATTTAGGAAAGTTCAATTCAGACTTGAGTGATCTTTCTGCACCATTACGTGAGTTGGCATGCAACAACGTAAACTGGTCCTGGTTGCAACAGCACCAAAGAGCATTTGATATTCTAAATAAGAAAATTGCCAGTCCAGCCACTTTGAGATATTATGATGTTCACAAACTTGTAACTCTTTCTTGTGATGCTTCAAGATACAGTTTTGATGCAGTACTTCTTCAAGAAGGCATACCAGTAGCCTGTGTGTCACAAACTTTAACTCAAACAGTGATGCATTATGCACAAATAGAAAAAGAACTTTTGGCAGTAGTGTTTACATTTTTGAAGTTCAATGCTTATATTTATGGCAGATCTATCAAAACAGAGAATGATTGTCAACCACTAGTGACCATTTTGAAAAAGCCAATACATACAGCCCTTGCTTGATTGCAAAGCATGATGTTAAAATTGCAAAAGTACAATTTCAATATTGTTTACAAAAAAGGTAAATACTTGCTCCTTGCTGATGCTTTGTCATGCACCCGAGGCAAATGACAGAGCAGCAGGAAAATGAAACAGCAGATTTTGAAGTCATGGAAGTCAAAAATTTTTAATCATCACGGCTTGATGAACTAAGAAAGCACACAGCTTCAGACCCAGTTCTCCAGAAGCTGAAAAATGTTATCAGTCAAGCATGGCCAACACAACAAACCAGTTTACTACTTGACATTCAACAGTATTTTCTTTACAGAGATGAACTCATGATGGAAGATGGAATCATCATTAAGGGTTCAAAAGTGGCAATTCCTAAAGCATTACAACAGGACTATATCAAAATTTTGCATTGTGGTCACCCAGGTAATGATTCAACCAAAAGAACGCCAAGAAGCATTGTATTTTGGCCTTTATGTCTAAAGATATAGAGAAGGAAACTCTAGCATGTTCAGTTTTAAACAGCACCAAACTTCATCACCAAAACAACCACTTCAGCTACACCAAATTCCTGAATTACCATGGTCGAATGTTACTGTAGATATTTTCAAATGGAATGGTCAGCATTACATGGTGTTAGTAGACTCTTACTCATATTGATTTAAAATTGATCTACTTCCCAACTTGACATCCAGCACAGTCAGTACAAAATTGAAGAGACATGTTTCTGTCCATGGTAGTCTGCACAAAGTCATGTCTGGCAATGATGCACAGTTTACTAGTCAGCACTTCAAAAAAATTGCTGAGTCTTGAGACTGGGACTTTGTTCATATTGCCAGTAGTCCTGAGTATCCACAATCCAATCTTTTAGGAGAACATGCAGTTCAGGGTGTAAAACACTTGTTGGAGAAATCCAAAAGAGATGGAACCAATGTTTTCCTTAACTTATTTAAGCTCAGAAACTTTTCTTGAGACAACTTGCTTAGTTCACCTGCTCAAAGATTGATGTCCAGACAGACACAAACAACTATTTCAATTAGTAAACAATTGCTGGTACCATATGCAGAGACAATTAGAGTGGTCAAGGCTTAACTTTCTAGAAAACATCAGTCACAAAAGTTGTACTAAGATAAAACCAGTAAATCCATTTGACCATTGTTACAAGGAGAAGTTGTGAGAATGCAAACATCCAAAGGTTATGATTGTGTAGGAATCATGAAAGACATTTTGTGAGAAACTGAGATCTTACATCATACAGCCTGAAGGAATGGATTACAGAAGGAATCGTAGACATGTGCTACCTGTCTCAGAACCAGCGCCACATCAGATTCCCTGTGCCAGTGACTCTAATTTCCAGAGTGACTCGTCATCTGTTCAAATTCAAATGGACAGTGTGCTTTTTCTGAACAACTCTGATGTAAACCCAGATGCTCCAGTATTGAATGAATCCTGAGATACTGCCCCTGTTGCTAAACCTAGTCTTTATTTCTATTTAAACAGATAGGGTAGAACTTGCAAACCCAATCATAAAGGCACAGCGACCTGGACTTGAAATCAGGTATGGTTTGCTGAAATGTTGAAATAATGTTTAGCGCTTAAATATGCCTTTGTTCTTGCATTTTGCAATGTCAAACAAAATTAAAGAGGGAGGATTTAGATCAGTGTGTATATTGACCAATGTTCTAGTATTTAAACTGAAAGTTTGGATTGTGATTTCAGATTTAGCTGAGGAAGCCAAAAATAAGGTACATCTTTTCAGTTTTGAATAACATACCTGATTTTCCTAGTATGCTCTCCATGCTGTTTCTCTCATACTCTGGAATGTCTGGAGTTCTAATTTTATTTTACTTTTATTGTGGTGAAGAAAAAAGTTATAAGATATAATAATGGAAAAAAGTCTAGGTGACCAGATGTATGTTCAGTGTTAATAGCCAATCATTGTAAAGGTCTATACACACTGAGCAGAGTGGATGAGAGGTGTTGACTCCAACTCTAGGTTGTGATATATAAGTATCCTGTTTTTTTCTTTGATTATTTATACAGTTTATTGTTTCTAGCAATTTATATATAGCACTTTTATTGTAATCTGCATGGGTAACTGATTTGTTTGCAGTTAAAATCATTTTGTATCTTTACAAATCTTTATCTGTTTAAAAACTTTCATTTTGTAGCTTTCTGTAGTGCTTTGTAGGCTAATAGGTTTATTCCCACCCACCCTTCCTGTTGATGTCTTGCTGTTATACTTGGTGGCTTTGCAGTTGCCCTCCCCTACTGTAAATCTGCTCTGGGACACTCCCCAGTCTTGTGTCATTAGCTCATTCTACCTAATACAGAGAGGACATTTGAAAAGGTCTTCTGTTTCTCCTTTTTCCCTTTCAAAAAAACATTTTTTTTTGCCTGAATTTCCTTATTTTCTGACTGTGCTTCTCAAACATTTTGGAACTATAGAGTATATTTTAGAGCATTTATTATAATTGTAATTGCCTTAATATTGCTACAACTCAAGTGCTCTAGGTTGCACTGCATCTGAAGTGTTTGTGTGTTTTAGCTGCTTTTCTGTATATATAGACTTCTCTGTTTATGTAGACTAACTACTTATTCTGCTGTGTTACTGCCTCTTAAATTGTTTTTCAGTTGTGCACTTGCCCTGCTTCATTTAAAAAGTTTTAAATTGCTAATTTTGTAGAGTTTTAATTGCATTTACTGTTTAGGACTACACACTCAACTGTGTTAGCCTTCTCTGTGTTTATTTACTGTATTATTGCATTGTTTAGCCTGTTTCAACAAAAAAAAAATACTATCTTGTTTGCTTGTTTCCAACCTTTTCTAGCCAGTCCATATCCCAGGCTTTGCTTGTCTCAGGACTTTATTTTCTTTGCTCAGAGCTATCCAGACCTTGCTGTGGTAGAGGGAAGTCCTACTGCCTACCAGTGGGACTGGTGAGCATTGTACTGCCTATCTAACGCTAGAGGAGTGGTTTCCAGCTCTGAAATTGTAATTTTATTAGCCTTTTTGGGCAGATTTCTATCCCTTTCAACTTTCTGGCTTAAAAACGCATATGTTTGCACATTTTTCACATCGTGCGGAACTGCGAGGCTACAGTTAAACTGTTCCAGGTGCCAGAAAGTCTGCTCTTCAAATGTTCCCTTAAAACTAGCTGGTTTCTCAGTAGTAGCACTAAAATCTGAACCCCTGTGACTAGCACTTGCTCTAGAACCTGCTGGAAAGCACTAGGAAGCCTGAAACTGATACAAGCACTCAGCTCTCCTTGTCAATAAGGAGAAATTAATCATAGTCACTAAACAGCCCACAAAGTACCTTGCAAAGGTAAGGGAAAGCAGCTCTTAAACTTTACAAAAAAGCACCTAAACAGGCATGTCCAAGGGTCAGCTTCTGGTGATTTCTCCTGTTCACCTGGTGAATCTGGGCATACTGAGGCAATGTGGCAACTGCCTCATGTACACAGACAATCCTCTACTCCTACCACCCAACACTTCAACCTGTGAGAGATGAACTTACATAGCCAAACTGGAAGCAAAGCTCTCTCCGGTCAAGATTGTGCTAGACAGTCAAGAGGAGAAGGCTAACACCTGCATTACACCTCTAGCCCTTCAAAACCCACACCATCAACACCCACACATAGCAACACTAAACTCACATATGCGGAGGCCCTTAACATTAACCTGCCCAAGCAACAAGGACCTCCGAAGATGAAACGCAAGCAAACACCAGTCACAACCAAAGTGACACACAGCTCACAACACCCGTGTGCCACCCAACAACAGCCCCTAAGGCAAGACAATGTACCCAATACTTTAGTCATAGGTGGCTCTATAGTCAGGCACACTGATGTCCCACTCACCAGGAGAAAATTACAGTCAACTGCCTGTTGGGTGCCAGGATTCACCACATAATGCATGCACTCAAGTCACTCAACAACAAGTACAAATACAACTCTGTCATTGTCCATGCTGGAGTGAATGACTTGAGACGTACCTCCCTGGACTACATGAAAAGAGACATGGAAGAGCTCTTGGATCATGTAACCCAGGCAGGTATGACCCTAGCCCAGAGTAGCATCCTGCCTTCGCCCAGAATGATACCATAGTATAAGGACAAAATGATTGACTTCAACAATTGGCTAAGCTTCTGGTGTCATTCAAAGGGGATCCAGTATTTGTCTGCCTGGGAAGACATGATCGGCAAACCAAGATGCTTTGCCAGAGATGGTCTGCACCTGTCACCCCTGGTATTCAGGTTACTTGCTAAAGCTCTTGCCACCCCTATAGTGCCTTTTTTAGGCAAAGTTCAAAGGATAAAACCACCACCATAACAGATACAAGCATGCAAAATCTGAAGGTAATGCTACTCAATGCTAGAAGTCTAAACCTCAAAATGCACTCTATCGAGGCACTCCTAAAAATGGAGAACATCGATATCTGTGCAGTGACTAAGTCCTGGTTGTAGGCTCCAGAGACCATCCCTGCAATACCAGGCTACAATTCTTACCACACTTTTCGGCCACAAAACCAAGATCGAAACACTTAAGGTGGAGGAGTGTCCATATTCACCAAGGATATTCACACCTCCAGGCTAGTTGCCCAACACAATGCATCTGAAATTCTCCAGGTGCAACTAACACTAGGTAAGACTGCAATCCAAATTGTAGCTTGCTACAGATCCCCCACCATACCCCAAGATTCTCACTACACCTTCGTAAACATACTGGAAAATATTAAGATACAACCAAACACCTTAATACTGGGTGATTTCAACTACCCTGCCATTAATTGGGAAACCTACTCGGGTACCAACTCCTTTTCCTAACGGTTCTTGGAATTCATAAATTCCAATGCCCTGGATCAACTAATCCATTGTCCCACCAGGGGCTCCAATATCCTAGACCTGGTCATTACCAACATGGGAGATAGATGCTCCACATCAGTGGTCACCCCCTCATTGGTCAAGTCTGACCATAAGCAAATCACCCTTGACATCCACATCCTACCCCCAGCCCCCAGTAAGGAAACCTCCTTAAAAAACTTATCCAAAGCCAACTTCATGCTACTTAAGTCAGAAGTGACAAACTTCACAACACCCATGCAGACGGGATCTGGAAGTTCGACTGCAGAATTCTGCACTAAGGCACTGTACGAGCACATCCACTCATGCATGAATTGTGCCATCCCAAATAGAACCAAGATGCTCTTCTTCAAAAAAAGGAAGCCAATCTGGTGGTCCCCTGCTATAAACAAACTATACAACAGAAGGAAGAGACTGTTGCAGAAAAGAGGAAAATTCCAGGATGCAAAAAACTCCCTCACCAGCCTCAGTAAGAAGCTGAGATCCCTCATAAAATCCTCAAAAGCTAGTTACGAAAATAAAATTGCCAAAGATTCCAAAGACAACCACAAGACATTCTATAGTTATGTCAAGAATCTAAATGGCAACGCTCAGATCTGCTCTGAGCTTCAACAAAATGGCATTAAATATACTGATCCCAAGGATATTGCCAATATCCTGGCAGATCAATTTAGAGCCAACTTCACCCCCTCACCCCCTAAAGGGCCCATCTCAATACCAAAAGATTGCCAAATTCCAATAATCACAGCCACACAGGTAGAAACAGCACTCTCCAAGGTTAAGAATACAGCATCCATGGCACCAGATGACATCCCAGGCTGTGTACTACATGAACTACAAAATGACCTAAGTGTCATGTTTAATCATAGCCTCACCTCAGGCTTTGTGCCCACTGAGTGGCGCACAGCTACAGTTATCCCACTCCACAAGGGAGGATCTGCCTTGGATCCCAGGAACTACCATCCCATCAGTCTGACAAGCCTGATCTGCAAGGGCATGGAACGCATTATCATGGAACTTATAAACAAAGACATTGACAACCTTCAAACACTGGACCCCACCCAGTTTGGGTTTGTGAAGGGCCGATCTTGTCTCCTGAATCTGATTGACTTCTTTGAATCGGTCTCCAGAGCTGTGGACGAGGGTAAGGTGGTCCACACAGCCTATCTGGACCTCTCCAAGGCCTTCGACACCATCCGCCACTCTGAAATCATAGATAAACTTACTAAGCTGGGCATAAATCCCTACATCACTCGATAGGTTGCCAACTGGCTTACTGACAGAACCCAGACTGTAAAAATAGCCGACTGCAAATCCAGCTCCAGACAAGTGACAAGTGGAGTACCTCAGCGTTCAGTCCTGGGACCACTCTTGTTTGGCATCTACTTCTCTGAAGTACAGGCCAACACTAAGGGACTTTGGCTAACAAAGTTTGCAGATGACTGCAAACTGGGAGCCATTACTGAATCCCCAAATGATGTGGATATTCTACAAAAGGTCCTTACAGAAACAGATGCCTGGTGCCAGAGCCATGGGCTCAAGCTTAATGCCAAGAAATGTATAGTTATCCCCTTTGGAAAAAAAACGTATACTATATACCATGAACTACCACATAGGTGGCAGGACACTAAACATCAAAAGTGTGATGAGAGACTTAGGGACACAAGTGGACAGTGGTCTCACTTTCGATAACCACATTGACACAACAGTCAGGAAATCCTTCTATGTGGCACACCTAATCTCTAAGGGCTTTTCATCCAGAAAAAAGAGGTCATTGTCCCACTGTACTCATCCCTCATTAGACCCATTATAGAGTATAATGCCCCATTTGGTATGTACCTCACAAGACATTTGCAACAGCTGGAAAGGCCACAGAAATACCTCACTAAAAGAATCACAGGCCTAAAGCAGATGCCATATGCTGACCATCTAAAAAAACTCCAGCTATACTCTGTGGCATATTGTCTACTCAGAGGTGATCTCTGCTTAACATACAAGGCCATGTCACACCCAGAGCTGTTGGACATGCTCCACTTAATGAAATCCCAATCCCTCAGAGCCACATGCTCTAGGGATCTAAACCTTATTATCACAATGAACAAAACATGCTGGAGGGATAGGTTCCTGACCCAGAGACTCCCCATATTCTGGAATAGACTGCCCATACATGTCAAGCAGAGTGCCTCATTGGCAGTCTTCAAAAGGAACCTTGATGATTAAATGGGAGATAGGAAATTCACCCCAGGGATCATGTCAGTCACCCTGCTAGACAGGGGCCAGAGAAGTAATTATCGTGGGAAGAACTTTCCAATGAATTGTTATGGCTAGGCTTGCATAGGCCTTAGGGCCGATAGCCTAGTACCAGCCGATGAACCTATGAACCTAAGTATGATATAATCAATGTTCCAGAATGTCAAACCACACCTAATTGAGAAGAAAGGGTCGACATTCTGAAATGATGAAAATGTAGCTAAATCAAACACTTTTTTTGCAGGGGTAGCAAGCCACCCCACAACCCCTAATAATTAAAAATATATCAACTCTGAGATTGCATTGCAGTGGGGAATAGCATAAATTCCCCACTCTCCACTGTACCATAAGCCATTAAAAATAGTGTTGCATCAGTACCATACAGTTGACATTATGAAAAGTCAATCTCAATCTCTGGAGTTCAACATTAGATTTTGCAGGTGCTGAGATTGCACAAACATGGGTAAGGGTATATTCCTCAACCCTGGGAATTGTTTGATGTCAGATCCCTGTTGACTAACAGTTTAGTTGACCATAAATGGTTGACTAAACAGCTGTTGACAGGGCACCGGACACATATTTAGTCATAAGGGTGGAACTCATAAAGATTGTGTGTGTGTGTGTGTGTGTGTGTGTGTGTGTGTGTGTGTGTGTGTGTGTGTGTGTGTGTGTGTGTGTGTGTGTGTGTGTGTGTGTGTGTGTGTGTGTGTGTGTGTGTGTGTGTGTGTGTGTGTGTGTATGTATATATATATTCAACATCAATACTGCCTTCTATCATTTCAGTGGTATTCAGACAATGAATATGTCATACGTGACAGTGACATTGACCACACTACTTGTATCACAGAAACTGATAAACCTAGCAGCTCAACATAGCACAACTCATTACTGCGCAATTCATTGAAAACGTGTTCTTTGAAAGAATGTTTTCTGCCTTTCCTCCTTGCTCTGGGACTGTTAGTTTATTTACTTAAGTTAAGGAAGTTGCAGAGGATATAGCATCCCACAATGTTCACAGCAGAGTGTTTTTTTAACAAGGAGAAAACTGCACATAAAAAAAATCATGGTTTTGATAAGAAGTACCACTAGAAAATTGTGGAAATTTTCATCGAAAAAGTATCTAAATATTTTTTTGCAAAAATTGTGTGAAAATTATGTGCTTATTTACATTTGATAAGAATCAGATAGGTCACTTACACTTTCAAGGAATCAGGGAATACAACTCCCTGGACCATAATGAAAATTATAAACAAATACATCATTTAAATTAATTTTTAAGATGAATATTTAACAGCAGTGAAGCTCAGCCATACAGAACAAAGCTGTGGTTACCATCTCAGTCATGTGACTAAGATCATTTCACCTCTTCTCCCACGTGTTCCTGAATTTTCTTTGTCATTGAAAAGTTCTTTGACTGCCTAGACTCAGCATTCATGTGATCAAGTATTAACACATAGTATGAATAATGAAACCAAGGAAATAAAATCCCTTGAAAAGGACTTCTCTTTTCTTGACTTACCAAATGCTATAACTTTTGGTAAACTGTTGGTATCCCTGTTACATTTATCTGAATATGTACATTTTTTTCTTTTCATTTTTTGGTGAAAATATAATCTCATAAATTATTAAGAAATTGTACATTTTGTATGGACATCAAGATGCTGGTGAATTGTTGAAAAAAATTCCTGGTGAAAATATTTGGTCAGTGGCCCTGGAATGAGTTATAGATTGATAATTCATTAATGAGCCTAGAAATAGATTTCAACAGAATTTATTAATCTGAAGATAACTTGATTTAGGGTTGAGGGAAATGGTTATATGACACAAAATTCCCACCTTATCTCGCTTTGAGGAGCTACCATCTCATAATAATGTATTGTCAGATACTGAATTACCAAATAATGAGTCAAATTTTACTGAAAAGTGTTCTTCTCCTGGGGAAAACCCCGTCCTCAAGCTCCTCCATGTTAGGGGGTTAAACACTGATTCCCATTTCCGCTGTATATTTGTATATTATCAACTTCAGATTTAATTCAAGTTGAAAAAGCAGAATCATTATGCCCTTTCCTCAATTGTTCAGTTAGTCAACATTTTCCACAATTCTGATTACCAAGGATCCATACAAACAGTAAGACACTGATACTGGATACTCATTTTCTATATAACATATCTTTGAACTCCTTGTTGTCAGACTATGATATGCAGGGAGCATTAATGCTCACTGCATGATCTTTTATGGATTATACAACAGTGTAAGGGGAAAAGAAACACCCATAATTTGGGCATTTTGCTCTGGATTGTTTTCAGCTGCCATCACAGTGTCTGAAATACTCATATAACAGTTTTAATAGCAAATTTGATTTTAACAGAACTTTAATTTTTTTAATGTGCACAGTTTAGAAAGAGATCATATATGGTGATGTTAATTAAACGTTGAGGCAAAAATAGGAAAGATGAAAAACTAATGCAGTGGCACACATTCAGTAATGTGGCCATGTTCTAGCAACTGCAACAAATTTAAACATTTTAAATTAGCACAAAGATCATGCAAATTTCCATGCATGCCCTAATGAATACATCAGAAGTCACTATGAAGCTCAAGAAAGGCAAATATTAAAGGGTAATCATTGCCAAACAATGACATCCATTTTGAAAATATTATTTAACACAATGGTTAAAGAAATGTTTATACAAATTTAAAGAAGTCATTAAGACATCCTACATAATTGCCACAATAAAAATCTGGCACAAAATATTAAAAATGAATGATAGTTTCATTTACTAAAGATACAGTCATACTGTTTATAATTTATTGGTGTTATAGAAAAATTCAACCACACAGGCACAGTAAAGGATAAAGTCTTAAATGTGCTTTCACTTGTCATAAAACTCTAAGCATTAATGCCCTTTTTTCAACTTAAAAAAGTACACCGATATTTATAAATTGTAATACTTCAACACTTATACATTATATACTCACTACTATACTATTAAGTGCTAAGGCATATTACCAGAAAAATCAGATCTAATGCATGTAACTGCTGGACATAGGAAATGTGCTATTTGTGGTGGTGTTAATGTTGTGTTGTTTCCACACCAACTTGGAGGTCACCATTACCAGTTGGTATGCCATAGAAAGCAATTACAGAGTTTTTTGAGAAATAAAAGAAAGCTGGCTAACCAAAGAGAAGCTGTCTATGACAACTAATAGGGAACAGGTGTTTATTGGGTTATTTGATAGCCACTACCTTTTGAATAAATCAGATGTGTAACATTGTGGTCAAAAAAAGGTTCTGAATATGATTCGCCAGGGAACTATGAATGGAGGATGATGGCAATCTGGAATGCATCCCTGGAACCTGGCAAAAGGATAGGAACTGTCACCCTGTAAAAGAAAAACTAGTAGAATGATTATGTAGGTACTGTGAAAAAGCCGTGAAAGAAAAGACTAATATCTGTAATTCCTATATGTTTAATATCCAACTCTGGGAAAACCTGTATATTCAGGAGTACAGAAACTGATTACCAAAAGAATGTTCATTGCATAGACCACTGGAAGAGAATCTGGCATATACTGAAGTATGTGTTTATTTTACATTACTCTCCATTTATGTGTTTTGTTGTAAATAAACCTCAGTTTCAAAATGAAAAGCTGGATATAGTGACATTTTTAAAAAAACAAGTACTGCAGAATGCTACTTTACATATAGACATATGGCATATAACACCAAAAAAGGAAACCTTTCTGCCCCACAGATGAATCTCATAAAAATATAAAGTTACAGCATGCCATAAATACTTACAATAGCCAAAAAAAAAAAAAAAACACAATCAGACCATGCAGGTGTGCCTCTATCTATAAAAAAAATTCAGTTGCTTTCAAAAGTAGAAGCAAGATACAGTTAAAAAAATCAACCTGCTTTCAAAAAGGAACAAGATAAAATTAAAAGAAACATCTGCAAAATATGCAGTAAATAAACAATAGACACACATGCGCGCATACACACACACACACACACATGCACACACGGACACACATGCACACACACTTATGCATGCACTCAGACACACACACACACACACACACACACACACACACACACACACACACACACACACACACACATGCACGTGCACACACACACACACACACACACACACACACACACACACACACACACACACACACACACACACACATGCACGTGCACACACACACACACACACACACACACACACACACACACACACACACACACACACACACACACACACACACACACACACACACAGAGGCAGACAGATTTAAAAAATGCACATTTGTGTAAGTTGGTGTGGCATATATATGACCTTACACTAGCATGGTTAATAAAAAGTAATAATGTTACAGTTATACAGTGCACATCCCATTTAACACATGCAGTCATTAATGATCATGCACTGTAGCCTGCTGCAGGTCCCCACAGGTACAAGTTGCCTTTGTTTGAAATATGAGGTGCCATAACTTTGTTCTGTTATGCACATAGCACTATGTGTTTGATAGCAAAATGACTGCTATAAACAGGATATAAGATGCAGGGTCTGATGGTACCATTGCATTTTGTACAGAAACTCAATGGTATTGTGCCTTGCACTTAGATCCCTGACATTGACAATCTGATGTCCAGCACTTGCTCAAAAGCTGTAATTCACTTTATCAATATGGTAAATGTCACTTCACATGAATACTTCAGATACGGTTCTAAGGCAAGTGTTGATTGCTTTGTTTACTTAATAATAACACAGTGCACTTACGCACACTGTAAGCTCCTATGGGAATGTGCTTTTAATCCCCTTTTTAAATGTTTTTTGTTCAGTTTCCTTTTCACACAATGTTGCTCAACTACATTATGATGAGCAGGATATCACCTTTCAGAGACTTTGCATGCACACTACTGCTTTAGCTGTAGTAGGTATGCAGATGTTGCCCCTTTAATATTTGCCTCATGTACATTATTAACATCATGATACACATTCAGGTTACCTGTTACTTGTGCATTTATCAGCAGTGGTGGTGATTCATTTAAGTGTGCTTCACAGCAGTGCAGTGGGTGAGCAGTGAGGCACATTATATTAATCATGAATGACTACATAACGATATGTAAATCAGTGACAGGCAGGTTTCAACTGAATGGATGTGACTAACTAGAATCGGTTGAGGTTGTGTAGTTGTGTATAGCAGGTCAGTGACTGTTTTCCCTTTATCAAACCAAACTTGGGTTCAGTCACTTTCATCTACATACCCAATATCCACATATTCCATGTCATTTGTCCAGTTGCAATGACTAGTGCCATCCTTAGTTGAAATGGAATGCTAGAAAAAAAAATCTATTGCACCACTCCTACTTCCACTTAGTCTCTGCTACCACCAGACAGCCACTTGGTTTTTCACCCATTCTTCAACAATCACGAGTAAGGAAAGAAATTCAATATTTTTTTTTTTATCAAGGAAGTAATACATTGTATCCAAAGTTTAGAATTCAGAGAGGACAAAATGGCAGATTTTAATAAACTGACTAAACATCTGGATAAATGCAATGTATGCTAGATTATTGCCTGCCTCCCTTCCCCTAGAAAAAAATAAATACATTCTGTGCACCCTTCTGTTGTTAGATTGGATTGATAGTGAAAACACAATGGTCTCAGTCATACATTTTAACTTGTTGCTGTTATGGATATAAATGGTAGCCATCTTATGTGCACCCCTCTGATGTTAGCCTGAGATAAAAGTCAATAAGCAAATGGTCAAAGTTATATATTTTAGATTGTTGCTGTCAAAGATACAAACAACATATCTATTTACCCTACTTCCAAAGATAGACATCTGTGCACATATCTGTTATTTGATTGTGAGGAAAGTGAAATAAATGATGATCATAGCAATGTATTTCAACTTCTTGGAAGAATACAGTGCATTTTGTGCAAACATCTGAAGTTTGATTATTAGAAAAGTTAAGGAAATAATGACCACATGGTCCCCAGCCCCCTTACCAGCTATAGTCACCTTCTATGCAAAGCTCTGAGAAAATGAAATTTTAGATAGGTTTGGGATCAGAGCAGAGGTTGAAGATGGGAATCCTCCTACTAAGACTTACCTGAAACCCCTTCTCCAACCAATGGCCTGGAAGTATGCCAGCTCCAGGAGGTCTGGGGGTCTAGACATCTTAAAATATATTTGATGCAATATTTGTGGAAGATAATTGCTTTCTATATCTTTCTTTTTTTACTGCTAGCCAAAGGAGTTCCCCTCCATTATAGTATGAGTACAGATAAAATTGTTGATATTATTTTTCACATAAGCATGTGCACATTGACAGTGTCCTTGCCAATCCAGGTCTATCACAAGATGCATGTACACACATGCACACACATGCACGCACACACGCACACACGCATAAACACATAAACACACACACACACACACATATAAATACATAAACACACACACACACACACACACACACACACACACACACACACACACACACACTCACACTGCAGGCTTACCTATAGACAATTTGGAGGAAAGCCAGTTTACCTATGACATGTATTTCAGATGTTGGAGGAAACTAGAGTTCCTGGATAAATTCCAGAGATTGGAGGATCTTTATTTCCACAGTGCTAGAAAAGCCAAACATTCCTGTAAATTACAGATATGGGCATTACATGCTAAATAGGCTCCATGCCATATGCCAGTCAATAAGAAGCCAAACAGCTGCTTCTTGGATGGTCAAATTGTGGCAGATTATCTGCTGCCTATAATACCTTCATTACCTCCCCCTACCACATTGTAAAACAGACTGGAGCTGAAATTACTAAGTTCAATTCAATGCTACTGTGCAATTCCTCTTGTGATTCTCAATGTTATTGCTATCTACATGGCAAATATGCCTCATGTGCTCTTGTTGTCTTTAGACTCATGCAAACTAGTGCATAAGAACATCCAGATAATGGTAGGAATAGTGACACCTCTTGGCTTGCTTATATTTGCATGTCTTTAATACCTTATTTGCATCCTGAGCAGCCTTTGATATGTAGCTATGGGGCTACATACTTCCCAAAACAACCATTTTCTTTATTTGCTCATTTGATTTTAATTTGTTTTTTTCTTAAAAACATAGTGGATTTTCTCTTTTCTGATCTTGTCCATATTTCTGTTTAAAAAAGTCATCTGACTCAGGTTATTTTTAGAACAGCTTAGCATTTACACCTCAGGTCCACCTGCTATTTTGTGAGTCTACACTGATTTTCCAATTGGGGCTGCACACGTTGCCAGATGAAGCAGTGAACAGCCTTTTCCATTAGCCCAGGATACTTCAAGTGACTTGTGCCCGAGGCAGCCTGAATTGAAGTAAAAGAATACCCCTGTGAATCTGCACTGTGGGGGCTATACTTACATCTGACAGATGGCAGCTGCAGAATGAGCACTGCTCTAGAAGGTCTGTCCTCCTCAAGACATGATAAGTTGTTAGACTTTACAGATAAGTTTTGTATGGTTGTAGCAAACTTATCACCCTGTAAGGAGGGTGCATGACCACTTAGGACAGAGACATGCCACTGTGTCCTCTGATTGTAACTCCAGTGTAAGTATTTAGGCATCATCATCATCATCATCATCATCATCATCATCATCAGCTCCAGCAGTGGTGCTAACATCAGGCAGTTATCCTGCCACAATCTCTGTGTCTAACCACTGAAAAATTAATATAATGATTTGTGGTACAAGTGTGATCATGTAGCATGCATGCCAATGATGTTTATCCAATAGCAGAAGAGCCATACAAATGTACCTCCCCATTTGCCATGGTGCTACTACAGACCTTATGTTCCAGTGTTGACAAGTAAGAAGCAGGGCAATACAGTTAGTCTATACTTTGTATATGCAATATTGTTATTAAGGCATATGTTGTATGCCATACACCATAAATTGGTGTAACATCCACTGAAGGGGGATAAACCATCCCAACATGCATGCCCAACTGGCAGGGATCCAGTGATTTTTACTGTACCTATTTAATCACTCAGGGTCAATAGAAATACCACCACGTCTACCAATGGGTTGTCCATGGTAGAACTCCCCTTATCTCTGCAGCTGAATTCTGTGTCAATGTCTTTCATGCCTTTCATCATGGCATGAGTTATCAAATCTGTGGCAGGTTTACAACTTTGCTGAAGTGTACAATCACATCTATACACAGATCTAAATTTGGGGTGCAGTTTCTTCCACACCTTCTCTCATTCATGCTAGTTAATAATAAGGCTTTTGAGTGCCTGCAGGTGCTGACATTATCCAGCCACTGCATATCGCCATGTCCTTCTAGGCATAATGAAACCTGTGGAAACATGTGAACATACCTATGTACTTTGTACTGATGACATCTATAGAAACAGGCAACATAGCTATATACTACTTTGAGTTAAACAGACATGCATCGATACTGGTGATGTACATTTATTTTATTTAACATTTGTTTACCCAGAAAGTCCAACTTGGAACAAAGCCAATTTTCAGCTGAGGCCTGGAAAGAAATGCTCCAGATGCATGTCTTTGTAATATGGGAGGAAACTGGAGCACCCAGAGGAAATCTACATGAATGCAGAGAGGACATGCAGACTCCACACAGAAGGCACCCCAACCGAGTATCAAACCAGAGAACCTATTGCTGTAAGGTAACAATGCTACCGCTGCACCACTGCACTGTCCATAAATGTACATGAGTCACATAGGCTCCCTTATACTGACTGCAGGGATCAGGATCTCTGTTAGGTACTACAGATTTCTATAGCAGGAGGGTAGACTTCACATCTTGAGCTGATGTTCCCACTCAAATCATCCAGTTGCTGACAGGGCAGACAGTTGAATATGATGTGTCCCCTGATGTCAACATGCAGTAAGATACATACAGGGGGAAACATTTGCAACCTTAGACATAAAAGTACAAACAATTCTTGTTTCTACCTGTAGGCTCATTTGATAATAGAGACTCCAAATAGAAATGGGTAATGTTTTACTATGTGCATCAGCTATTGGAGCATATCTCTGAGTATCTGGACTGGGACAATGCATCCTGGCACACAAATATAGATGAATTATTAGTCCAGATACCTGTCTCTGGCTTTAGAATATTTCCACAGACCTGAGTCAAATACCATACAAAATTGTAACAAATTATCAAACATCACAGTTCTATACCTACATGCATAATTATGCTGTAGTGTAAAGCAAAAACATACAGCTTGTTACTGAGGAACATGATAGAGATATAGCATCCGTAGACTCATGAAGGTGACTTTTTTATTAATGTGTGCCATACAACTGTGCAGTGTTGGGCTTTACTACTCATATATCTTGAGAAACCTTCTGAGGATAGCCATATGGTAATCACATCTGCTAGTGCACAGCAGACCTCACCTGCCTAGACTATGAAGGAGACAAAAAGGATAGCATATCTACTTCCATACCTGTACAGGAAGTGGCTACATGACCATTGATGACACTGATGTGCCATTTAGGAAAAGTCTCTCCTGTTATGACCTAGATGAGGTTCTCATCAGGACCACATACATATCCAGATTAGGAGACCAGTGTAGACATAGATATGAGGACATGCAATTCTACAAACTTGAAGATCTTTGAAAGTTCGAGGGAGAAATGGCCTATAAGTGTTTTTCACTGTGCACATCTTTGTACGAAATTGTTGTCACTCTAAAGATGGCTCATTGTTACCTGCAGCTTTATTATAACTAACTGATATTTATGGTGGGAAATGTAACAGGCTAATATGTGTGGAGGAGGTTGTGATAGGAAGTTATATCAGAATCCTGTGCGGAGTTGTTCTTGCTTACTCCAAGTCTATCTGTGATATGTAACTGATGTTTACGATATTGTAATGTAAGGTGCTTATACCTGTGGAAGTTGTAGACATCCATTTCAGGATGCATGCATTTTAACATTTCTATAATCATGTGTTTCAGTGTAATATCCCTATTAGGGTCTGCACACTTATGGGCAAGGGCAAACACCTGCCGGCCTACTGAGCAAATCTGTTGTGAGAATCTGGAATGTATATGTTGTGTTGACCCCTTTCCCCTCTATCAAAGTTCACTGATGTACTCCTTTCTTTTCTAGGATAAGAAAACAGAATCTTAACTATGTCGGCTGCCACAGGAAACTGTAAATACTAGCTAAAAGGCAGCATTAATATTACTGATGCATGCTGTCCTGCAGTGTATATATAGCCATTGTACTTACTGGACTAATACACTTATGGCATCCTTCTCATTGTTTCTCCACTCTGCAAGTCTCAAGGAACAAGAAGCTGAGCAGGTTTCACAACCACAGCCTGTCCCTGTTGAGATTGTAATTCACAGAGTGGCAGGGTCAGGTGCTGATAGGGATGGGAATGCATCGGTTGAGGAGGAGGGTATCAAGCCCCTACTGACAGGTAACTCAGCTCCATTGCATGTGTAGGTCCAGTTGCAGATACATAACTGTGGAGCTGGATGCACACCTTGACAAAATCAAGCACCACTTGGAGCAAACAATAAAGTCACTCAACTGGTGGACCCTGATAATCTGGCTACTGGAGAGGGAACTCACCTGTTCCATCAGCCACACTGATCTGTTTGCTGGTGATGGGGACAAGGTAGTTTTGCTCTCTCTCTTTGGGCCATGTGGCAGCTTGCATGCATCCCACACATCACCTTATCTCCAATCTGGTTCCTGTTCCTGTTCAGCTCCATAACATGAGCAATGCCTAACCTTCCCCACCATCAATTGTTGCCATATTTGTTTCTCTGCCTATCCTGCATTTTCCCTTCCAAGTGTGTGCTCATCAATGATTGTTTGTCTCTACTGTCAGTCAGATCTTATTTTTAAGATGGGGCGAAGGGAATGGCTGCCATAGAAGCAAGCTATCAGGGACCATGTCTGACATATGCTGAGAGTATAAGAGTGCAGAAGCAGCAATAATAATTAATGAATGACAGTCCTGCCTTTATGACTTGGCTAAATACTGATGCACTTAATCTGAGCAGAATTTCTGGTGGTAACTATTGCAAGCTGCTTGTTACAGTTTTAATCAAAAGAAATGACAACTTCGGAAAACCAAGCAGAGTATTTAATTAAGCACTTTTCATTCAAACTTGAACTTCCTCAGATACAAAAACATTGGATACATCATAATTTAAATATCCCTCCATCCAAAATCACGATTCAAAAAACCTCCCCTTAAAGAAACACTCCAAAAATACTTAAAATAAACACATTCAATTAGCAAATAAAGATGAGAAAAAATATTAAACCCAAACATAAAAACAATAAAAGCACCAAAAACAGTTCCTATCTATCCAGAATTTTCAATTTCAACAAACAGTAAATAGAGCATAAATCATTAAGACCCAGATAATTATATGCATTCAAGCACATTCATCATAGTAATTCCAATGTATTCAACTTTAAACTTAAAGGACCGTCCCTTATGTCAAATTCAACCTGATCTATTACCTGAAATATGAAAAAATGATCATGGTTACAAGAAACATGTCTAGCCAATGCATTTTCAAGTTTTTTCCTATTAATACTATAAAGGTGTTTGTAAACACATTCTCTGAATTTCCATTCCATCTTCCCAACAGTGTAACTTGCACACCCCTGGCATTTAGCTAAATCTATAACCATCTTAGAATTACAATTGAACCTCTTGGTGGTACTAAACTTCAAATTTATTATAGTAGAGGTCTTCCCTATCTCGATATTTACAGTAGGAGCATGCTGCACATTTAAACATGCCAGGATGTCTAGATCCAGCCATAGCCTTACTTTCTAAAATGTTTTTAAAATTTGCCCCCTTTTCAAAACAAATTCAGAATATTCTCCCATCTTTTCTCTAATACTCAAATCCTCAGTAAGCAGACACCAGTTTTTACAAACAATTTGTCTCAAATTTCTAGAATCCAAGCTAAAAGGTGTAATAAAGCTTAAATTAAAATTAGTCAAACCAGTATTCCTACCTTCCAAATGGTCAGGGATGTTGCTGTTGATATCAGCACAATATTGGTTACTCAAAATGGACTTATAATGCCCCATGCTTCTTTTAAAGTTAACTTCTCCTATTAGTTTGTCCAATAAAGCATGTGGATACCTACGTCTACCAAACATGTTCCTTAAATTACTGCACTCTATGGCAAATTCTTCATCTAGGCATACAATCTTGGCTGCCCGATCCAACTGACCCTTAACTACTGAATATTTCTGATGAAATGTGTGGGCACTGAAAAAATGCAGGAAGGCATTTGAGTAGTGCTCATCCTATAGATCTTAGCTAAATACCTAGCATTAAGTCGATCTTTTCTAAGCTTCATGTCCAAGTAGGAAATTATATCAGGATGAAAACTAAATGTAAACTCTAGAAAATCAGTGGTATTATTAAAATAATGTATTAAATCTAGAGCCATTCATTCATTTCCTTTTAATATAATTAAAATAGCATCCAAGTAACGAGTAACAAAATAGATTTTATTCCAAACTTGGTTATTCTTAAATAGGAACTCATGCTCCCAAACTGCCATAACTAAATTTGCAAATCTGGTGCTGTAAGGGGACCCCATTACTATGCTGCTTTTTTGTAAATAGTAGTTGCCTTTAAAAATAATAAAATTATTAGATAAAATTATATCTAATAATTCCTCCACCAAGGAAACATCTGAAGGTGTCGCACCCTATTGTCTTAATAGAGAAGAAACCCATTCAATACCTAAATTATGTGGGCTGGATGTATACAGGTCCTTGACGTCAACTGTTAAAAAGTTGTAATCTTCATTAAATTCAAGATTATTAATACTCTGCAGAAAAGACCAGGAATCATTACAAATATGCTGTTTGGTTATCAAAAACATTTTTAAAATACTATCAACCACTTTCGCACTTGTGTATGTTATTGAATTTCTTCTGGATGCAGTCGGAAATCTAAAAGCAGTCGTAGAAATACTGACTCAATGTGTGAAGGAACTTTCCAAGAGACTATCTAATGGCGTTAATTGTGTGAGCAGTGCTATTCAAAACCACAATTGTGTGAGCAGTGCTGTTCAAAACCAAATGCCCACGTTGAATGGTTCATTTGTGGATGGTAATAATTGTGATTTCCCTCATCCTTCCCTTAATGTTTCCATGAATTGGACTGCTTCTAATGGACGTAACTTAATGGATGAGCGTCTTCTCCCAATTGTCACTAGTACAGGAATGACTAATTTTATTCCTATGGATGCTCAAACCGTACTACAGCAGACTGGATTTCCACCTGGGCTTATTGGAGTTCCAAACCTAAATGACTGGTTACATACTTCATTGAATTTCAATGAATTTACTGGTGATTTGAGTTTTAGACTACCGCCCAATGTGAATAATACTTCTGGGAACCTAAAAGTATTCGATCACAAATTGTTGAAGTACAAAAAACTGCAGTTAGAAATTTGTATTTCAAGGAATGCCTCTGCAGACAAATAGTTCCAAAGGGTTTGAGATCATGGCAATTCCCAACTGGCTTGGAAGTTGATTCTACTTTTTATTTTGACTTAATCAAGTTGTTTGATAAACAAGGCCTGGAACTAAAAACAGCAATAAAAGACAGAGACCAGCAAAAACTGCACATAAAAGAGATGTAGTCCAAGTAATCACCACCGCAGCTGCTATAATCCAAAAAAGTATTTTATTAACACAGTTATTGAGCACTTTCATCTCAATAAAAAGATATTTCATCAGATAACAAAGAAGGCATAAAAAAGGCAGTTTAAATACTAACATCAATTGAAATTCCACCAAGGAAATGTTAAATGTAATTCAAAACCTTCACACATCAATTAATTAATTAAAGAAGCCTGGATAGGATCACCACAAAGCAGCTTTCTGCAGCATGTATTAAACAATGTAATGGTTCAATATATTTAACCAAACTTTTTTTAGAAAACACATATACCTTATAGTTTGCTATATTTTATCTGCTTTATCATGTAACATAGGAACAATAGAAATTGCATCATTCAAGCCTGGGGGGAACATTGCAGCTAACCTAAGCTGCCATTCTGTTCCTTTTTTCTTTAAAATATTTTTCCAGTCTCCCCCCCCCTGCCATCCAATTTAATAATTTCCACTATCTCAAGTAAAAACATATCAAAGTTAGAACAAGTCTGAGAATGTTTATACAGTGCACTATTCTGCTTCCCATTTTTGATATAATTTAAATGTTCATATATTCTACATCTTAAGGGACGTTCGGTCTTGCCTACATAAAAGTAAAAACATGTGGCACAAACACTCAAATAGACCACTTTACTAGTCTTACAATTATGCTTTTTCATGTAAACTCTGCTATGCATTCTCTTGTTTAGGGTAATGATGTTTTCCTTAAAAATAAAGGGGTATTGACTGCAAGCTTCCCAAGGCCTTGTACTGGCATCTACTGTACTAGAGCTCTTTATATTATGTTCCAGGAGAATCTTGAAGTTTGCTCCTGTACTATATACAATTTTTGGTTCATTACTCACCTTATCATAGACTTTCTTATTTACCCTAAGCATTCTTAATCATTTTAGTAAGATGGTTATATTGTAACACACATGCTTTCTGATATAAGACCTTAATGGTGTCAATCTTATATTGAGTATTAGATGGGGCCAAACACACTTCCAACAGTGGTTTGTAAACAGTACCCCATTTTTTATATATTTCGTCTATTATTTCCATAACAAATTCTTTGGGGTATCCCATCTCCTGGAACATAACACAAATTTTATCTAGTTCACTTTTTACATCATCATGATGTGATGTCATGCGTGCTACCCTGATAGCTTGTCTATTCATAATACTTCTTTTTTGAGTTATAGGGTGGTTGTTTTGAAAATGTAAATAAGAATTGCAGAATGTTTCCTTTTGAAAAATCCTTGATCTAAAACCACTATTGTCATGGAAAATATACGTATCTAAAAAACTGATACCTGAACCATCAATCGTATATGTAAATTTAAGAAATGCTGTTGCATTATTGAGATATTGTACAAATTGCTCAACCTCAGTACTAGGTCCATCCCACAAAATAAAAATATCATCCAGAAATCTGGCATGCATCCTAATTCTATGCCAAAAGGGGCATTGGAATACATGGTTGGTCTGTCATCCTAACAGTACTAAATGTGCATTCACGGGGGTGCAAGCCACCCCCATTGCTACCCCCTTAATTTGCTGATAAAACTCGCCTGCAAAATAAATATAATTATTTTCTAGGACTAGACTCATAATTTCACATATAAGCATGATTTGGTCATGTGCAAGATCGGAAGAAAGGATCAAGGCCTCCTCAAATAAAGCCATCCCATCTACTCTAGGAATAACAGTAAATAAATTGTTCACATCTACTGTTAGATAGATCAAACCTTTCTTCTACAATTCATTCTTTAAATGACCCAAAAAGTCCCATGAGTCTTTCATTAGATTTTTAGTTTTCTCCACCACATGCTGTACCCAGAAATCCACATATACTGCTAGTGGATGTGTCTTAGACCCACTTGCTGCAACTATGGGCCTAAAAGGGGGGTGGGAGTTCAATATTTTATGGACCGTGGGTATGCCAAAGAATACAGGAATAATATTTTTTTTATTGTACAAAACAAATGGTCCTCCACATGTATTCTCTGATTTATAAGATATTCTTCTAAAAATGAATCAATACATGAATAGGTGATGTTTAAGGCCTGGAACTATGAAAACTGATGGTTATGCATTATCATGGAATAGCCAAGGCTATAGCTGATGAAGTGATTTTATTAGATACTACAATTAAATCAGATTCAGACTTTGAGAGATACAAGTATGATTATAGTAGAATCTTTAATAGTATTGATCAGCACTTGTGTAAACTGAAAGCAACCAAATTAAAAAAACTGGAGAGGGATTGCTCTGACTATGAAAAAGGGATGGCATATCTACACCCCCCACCATCTCAAGGTTGGAAACCTAATGGTAATACGTCTGATCTCCTGGGGTGGTACAATGAGGGTAGTGAATCGGATTCTCTCCACTCCATTCTTCTACATCTGTAAGTGAGAGTTCCAATCAAGTTGCATATTCTAGTAGCCCTAATGTATGCCAGAGTGAATGCTTGAAGAGTCAATCTAATCAATCTCAGCAGAACAGTGATGGGAGATCAGTGGCCCAATCTACTCATTCAAATTTTTATGGGCCCAAGTCCAACAAGAAGTAGTATGCCCAATGGGCTCAACATCAGAAAGGGAACTTTCACAAATGGAACAAAAGGCAGTGGTAATTAGCAACAACTATTTTAATGGGCAAATGCTTAACAAATCAACTTGCATTGTTCTTAAGAATGCTGAGGGGGATTTTAACGTTTTTAATTATTCTTCTTTTGTTGTTAAACCTGTATTAGTTGATGTTTTAGTAAATGGGTTAACATATGTTCCTACATGATGACCAGATTAAGCAGGGGCATTGTCAGATTTAAAGCTATTTATATGTAAAGTAAATTTGTCTATTTTATTTGGAAGCATTTTATCCAACAATACAGAATTTAGATTTTCAAGTGTGTAATATCCACCTCTAAACCTTTCCTTACTTGTACTCGAACACATTTGTGAGATGGACTTTTGTGCAGTGTTAAATAATGTTAATAATCACCCAACAATAAATAACTTAAATAAGACTCAGTGGGAAGCTTTGAAAGTTTTGAAAACATTGACAGGGTGATGAAATTGGATAAAGGGGGTGGTCTGGTCTTTATGGATTTGGTTGTTTATGATGACAGAATGAAGAGAATTTTGGAGACTAACACTTATCAACAAGTTTCCTTGAATTAAGTGAATATAGAGTATCAATGAATAAAGACTTATATAAATGACCTATTTATAGAAGCAAGAATAGACATTGTCCTGTTTCATTATTTGTCCATGCCTGCACCATTAATAGCAGTGATTTTTGGCATGCTCAAAATCTATAAAGACCTTAACAACTCCCTTTTAAGACCTATAGTTGATGGAAGAAATCCCATAACATATGCAAGAGTGAAAGTGGTTGATGGTATTTTTTTTTGTTTTCCATAATAAATCTTTATTGTTATATTATTTTCAAACACAAATAAGAACAAAAATAACATATATTCACAAATCAAGCATTAACTAATATCACTAATAACCACACTCTATATACAATATTTACAAGAATGCTTCCATGTAATACAGTTAAATATAAAAAAGCATAAGAATAAATGCAAGTAAGAGACAGTTGATTACTAAATTCTCTCCACACACATAAATAATTATTAATATTTCCAAGTTGAAAATACTATGCTAGTATAATATTAAAAATCTGTTCCCAAATTTTTGGATTATTAACATTTTTATTTTGTGGGTTTAATAGTAATTTATGAGCCAATATATGTTTTGTCGCTAGAGCTCTAAAGTTCTGCCATGAAGTTTTAGATGGGTCTAACCAATTTGAAGCTATATAAAGCTTCATTAATAGAAAAATATTAATATATATAATAATTTGTGATTTAGGGATCTCTCTCGGGGGAATATGCAGAATCATAAATTTCCATGATAATGTTGTACTCTGGTAACCCACCTTTTGAAGTTGGATCTTAAGGGAATTCCAAAGTTTGAAAATGCATTTACAACTCCAGAACATATGAAGAAGATTAGCTGGTTGATTCTTACAGTATGGACAAGTTGGTGAATTTTTGGGATTAAATTTATGCAGGGTAAGACATGTATAATATGCATCGTTCCAAATCATCAACTGGGTATATACTAATTTTTGAAGAGAAGTAGATTTGATGGTCAAGTCAATTGCTTTTAACATATTACTTCTATCTGTCATTAAGATTTTCTCTTCCCAGTAGGTTGATAACAAAATTTTATCATGAAATTGAAATTCTTTAATTAATTGATTTGCTGTCGTGATATATTTAAGATCCTGTTGGAGAGCTTGCCACAACAAAGAGCATCTATTAATAGCCTCTTCTTCCAGTTTAAAACTTTTAAAATAGCTTATAGTGAGTTCTCTAATTTGCCTCAGAATAACCAGATAATTTTTAGGTAAGTTAAGTTCTTTTCTTATTTGGTTGGCCGAACTGTCAAGATGTTTATATATATATCAATCAAAGTTAGATTAACTATCAATGTAAACTTGTTGAGATCAATTAGTTGATTATTAAATTTTAAATTAGGATTCTTATGAAAGGGTTGAAAAACCATCATATGTTGAACCAAATCTAATAAATGAAATAAATTATGTAAAGAGAGTATGCTCATTTTGATGTGTTCAAAAATCCCATAGAATTTCAATGTATCCTTACCTAAAAAAAGTATTGCTTTAGGATTGATATTTAACTTTAGAATATATTTATAATTCAGAACTACCCAAGGTGGTGTCCACTTAGTATTATTTATATCATAATTGGCAATTCTTAAAATTCTATTAGAATTTACAATTAAATAATACATTTCAAAATTAGGTAATTCCAGTCCTCCTCTATTTTTTGGGGTCATTAATTTATCATAAGATATCCTGGTTTTCTTTGGTTCCCAAATGAATTTAGCCAATTCTTTATGAATCCATTTAAAAAACGACTTTGAAAGTAATAAATTGGATGACCTAAAAATATACAGTAATCGTGGTAATATGTTCATTTTGATAATTGAAACTTTTGCTAATATTGGCAGTCGTAAATTTTTCCATCTCCCAAAATCAGAAATTATTTGTTCCCAGATTGCTTTAATATTATTATTATAAAAGTCTTTATTATCAGTAGAGAACTCAATACCTAAATATTTAATATTTTCTTTAAATGATACCTGTCCCACTAAGGGCAGTAACAGAAAGGGTTTAGGTGTCTTTAAAGGGAAGATATTGTTTTTTTTTCAAGTTAATTTTATAATTAGACACTTTTGAGAACTCATTAACAGCCTTCAATAATTTTTCAGTATCTGATAATGGAGATGCACACTAAATGCTAAGATCATCAGCAAAAGCTGCCATTAATATTTTAGTTCCATAAATTATTGGGACATTATGATAAACATTTTGTTTAATATATAAAAACAATGGTTCAAGATAGATATTAAATAATAAAGGGGACAAAGGGCAACCCTGGCGTGTTCCAGTCTTAATCTGTATTCTTTTAGAGAAGTTTTTATTAATATACAATGTAGTATAGGGATTACTATATAATATTTGTAACATTTGGACAAACTCATGTGATATATTAAAATACGGTAAAAGATCAAACAAGAAATTTGTATCAACCCTATCAAAGGCTTTCTGGGCATCAATTATAAGGGCATAAATATTTAAATTATTTTGCTTAGCATGCTCTAACATAGTATGTAGTGTGAGTGTATTATCACTGGTTTGTCTACCTGCCATAAAACCAGTCTGTTCTTTAGAAATGATATGAGTCATGATTCTCTTCAGTCTAGATGCTATAATAGAGGTTAGAATTTTCATGTCTACATTTATTAATGATATCGGTCTATAATTATCCTGATTTTGAGGATCTGAATTGGCTTTATGTATAAAAATAGTTTTTGAGGCGTTAAGGTGTGGATCATTAATTTTATTCCTAATTATGTAGTTAAACACAACTGAAAGTATCTTACTGAAAATATCTGCAATTTTTTTTTTATAAAATTCCACTGTCAAGCCATCAGGACCTGGTGATTTATGTGATTTCATATGCTGAATTACATATATGATTTCTTCTTCAGATATCGGTTTAACCAAGTCATTTTGAATGTCCTCTCCTATTGTTGGAAACTTAATTGACTGTAGAAATTGTTCATAATTCCTGTTAGGGGTCATATCCTTTTGTCCAGCATAAATATTAGTGTATATTTTCTCAAAAATATTAAGAACCTCCTCAGTTTTAGAATATATTTTATTATTAAATTGTATTTCCGAAATCTGCATGATTGGTTTTGTTTGATTAATAATCCTAGCTAACGCTCTCAATGGTGTTTGAACATGACTGGCATACCTCACTAACGCCTTGTACTCTTGAAATGTTAATCTACTATTCTGAAGTAAAAAGAGATCCTTCTGACATTTAATCAGTTCCTTCTCTGTTTGCTCATTAAAATCTTTAATCAGTTCTTGATCAAGTAATTTAATTTTTATTTCTAAAGTTTGAATATCTTTGTTTAATATCTTTTTATAATAAGATGCTTTTTGCAAAAGTGTCCCTCTTATTTGAGCTTATTTGTTGCCCATTCAATATCTGGGGCAAATTGTTGTTTCCCTAAACCAATCAATAAGTCTTTCAGGTACTTTGTAATTTCCAGTATTATATCCTCCTTATTCAATAGATTTGGATTAAGAGACCAATTATAACCTCTTTGTCTCAAAGTATCTTTTACCCCCTTAGTAAAACTCAACAAAATTTTAGAATGGTCTGATATATAATGGGCATGTACCATAACTGTAGGTTCTAGATTGATCAATACTCTTGAAATCAGGAAGAAATCAATTCTGGACCACATTTTATGACATGGGGAATAAAAGGTAAAATTGGTTGATGGTATTTTTAAAAAGTTCTTGATAACTGAACAGCTTATGTGTAAGGACGCTTGCTCTTTTCTGCAGAGTATTAATAATCTTGAATATAATGAAGATTACAACTTTTTAACAGCTGACATCAAGGACCTGTATATGTCCATCCCAAATTTTTTAGGTATCGAATGGGTTTCTTCCCTATTAAGACAAAAGGGTGCGACACTTTCAGATGTTTCTTTGGTGGAGGAATTATTATATATAATTTTATCTAATAATTTTATTATTTTTAAAGGTGAATACTATTTACAAAAAAACATCATAGCAATGGGGTCCCCTTGAGGGTCCAGCTTTGCAAATTTAGTTATGGCATTTTGAGTTCCTATTTAAGAATAACCAAGTTTGGAATCAAATCTATTTTGTTACCTGTTACTTGGATGATATTTATATTATAGTAAAAGGAAATGAAGGAATGACTCTGGATTTAATACATCATGTTAATAATACCACTGATTTTCTAGAGTTTACATTTAGTTTTCATCCTGATATAATTTCCTACATGGACATGGAACTTCGGAAAGATTGAATTAATACTAGGTATTTAGCTAAGATCTATAGGAAGAGCACCTACTCGAATGCCTTCCTGCATTTTTTGAGTGCCTAACCATTTCATCAGAAATGTTCAGTAGTTAAGGGTCAATTGGTTTGAGCTGCTAAAGTGGTATCTCTAGATGAAGAGTTTGCCATAGAGTGCAATAATTTAAGGAACATGTTTGGTAGATGTGGGTATCCACATGCTCTTTAGGACGAACTAATAGGAGAAGTTAACTTCAAAAGAAGCACGGGGTATTATAAGCCCATTCTGAGTAACCAATATGGAGCTGTTATCAATACCAGCATCCCCGTTAATTTGGAAGAGAGAAGCACTGGTTTAAATAATTTTAATTTAAGGTTTATTACACCTTTTAGCTTAGATTCTCCAAATTTGAAACACATTGTTTGTAAAAACTGGTGTCTACTTACTGAGGATTTGAGTATTAGAGAAAAGGTGGGAGAATATCCTAAATTTGTTTTCAAGAGGGAGCAAATTTTAAAAATATTTTGGAAAGTAAACGTATGGTTAGATCTAGACATCCTGGCATGTTTAAATGTGCAGCATGCTCCTTTTGTAAATATATGGAGATAGGGAAGGCATTTACAATAAGAAATATGAAGTTTATTGCCACCAAGAGGTTTAATTGTAATTCTAAGATGGTTATATATTTTTAGCTAAATGCCAGAGGTGTGCCAGTTACTATGTTAGGAAAATTGAACAGAAATTCAGAGAATGTGTTTATGAACACCTTTATAGTATTAATAGGAAAAAACTTGAAAAACCATGATAATTTTTTTCAAATTTCAGGTGATAGATCAGGTTAAATTTGATGTAAGGGGTGGTCCTTTAAGTTTAAAGTTGGATAAATTGGAATTATTATGGCAAATGCGCTTGAATCGGGTCTTAATGATTTATGTTCTATTTACTGTTTGCTGAAATTGAAAAGCCTGGCTAGGTAGGGACTGTTACTGCTGCTGTTATTGTTTTAATTTTTCGGTTTAATATTTTTTTCATCTTTATTTTTTAATTTAATGTGTTTATTTTAAGTAATTTTTGGAGTGTTTCTTTAAGGGGATGCTTTTTGAATCATGATTTTGTATGGAGGGATATTTAAATTATGATATAATCAATGTTTTTGTATCTGAGGAAGTTCAAGTTATTACTGAACAAAAAGCACTTAATTACATACTTTGCTTAGTTTTCCAAATTTGTTATTTCTTTTGATTAATTTTTCATGGTTTATGCATTTATTCTCTCATTTGGCTTGTTACAGTTTTAGCAAGCAGCTAGCTGCAATTGCAGGAGCACAGATGTGTGTTTTTTCCTCTTCATCTTGTGGATTTCCACAGGGCAACAGATGAGCTAATAATTGTTCTCTGTACTGTAATGTGTTGCTTTCTTGCCCCTGCGTACTCACCTATGTTCCATCTTTCCTTCTCCTTTTTGTCTGTCAGACGTCTTCCTCATTCTCCATATCTATCTATCTATCTATCTATCTATCTATCTATCTATGCAAAAAGAGGCTCTGGCCTCACAAAAAAGGTTGTTATACTTTCCCACTATCCTGCAATACCCTGTAGTTTTTCCTTGCTTGTCCCTCTGCTTGCCACCATCCCACATTCCTACTTTCTTGTACATGACTTTGTCACTGTATTTTTTGCATCATAGGGTTGCATGTGTGTGTTTGTTACCCCCCCCCCCCCGCTCATAACACAGTGGAAATAACTTTATGGTACACATATGGACTTCAACATGCTAGATCTTTATGGTTAACCTGAAAACACAAAAGTAGAGTCACAGAAGGCACTGACAAAGCAGAAAATTACTGGAACTAAAATAACCTTTTCAAACTACATTAGCTGTAGTAAAAAGTGAAGCAGGCAGACTGTTACAGTCTGAGCTACATGTAAGGCACAGTAAGAAAAGATAGAATAAATTGCACCATCCCTAAAAAGTAACCATATCACAACCACAAACCAATAGGGAGAAATGCTGAGATAGCAATGTTACATTATTTGGTAGGTACAAATACCACCAATGAATTTATTTAAAGTCCACTGACACATGCCTAAGCATAGAAAAGGAAATGCAGAATTAGATGTCATTCATAAAGTTATGATGGCATGCAATTATGCAGGAAACAAATGAAGAAAAAAATACTAACAGGCACCATGTTTAATGAAAACATATAGTTTCTTGACACAAACTCTTCAAAGCGAAAACATTATTACAGTCAACAGACAACAAGCATTTATTATTATTATTTTCATTTGTTAACTGGGAAGAACACTGATCCTCATGGATCTCTTTGAAGAAGTCTTAGAGCTCTGACTGGTTAAGTGACTTGCTCAGTCATACAGTAGGCAAACTGGGATAGAAACAGTAAGGAAATGGTGGTGGATGAAATCTAACTCTGTAAGCTGGGTGACAGGAAACAAGAGCATAAGCAGGTCATAGCCTCATAGACTTAATCCTCTGCACTAATTGAATAAGTACCAACAGTGATTGCAAAGACACTCCATATTATAAATTCAGGCCACAGATACACATTTGTTGCTGAGTGGATGTTATGAATTAGGTAAATGAATGCACAGGACCACTAAAGAATGCCTGTCCAAACGCCACACGTTTAATGACATACAGTACTCTGGAATATAGTGCAGCATAAGAAAGAGGTGCAGTGGACGGGATCTGAAGAGCTCATCTTAAGCAGAATGTTTTGCTAACAGGAAGCCATGAAGTTTTGCAAGGGGCACATAACAAACATCTCTATAGCTTCCTGAGAGGATCTAGCATGGTATCTATGAAGGTACTCAAGCAGAGTTAAGACAGAAAACTAGGTGCAGTATAGAATGGACTAAGTAAACAAATGTCACAACATATAAAAGGCAAATCTTCCATAAGCATATGTAGGAGTAAACCCCTCTCAAGTATAATATACTCTCACTCCAGCAGTCTGTGCCACAAGTAACTACAGATATGACATAACTGCTGCCATCATGATGTCTGGTTAGACATGGCATAGCATATAAGAATGTTTACCTGCACTAACATGAAGTACTGTCTTGGCTCACCGCTCATTTCAAGTTATATAGCAAAACAAGATGAGCGAAAAACATAAAAACACTAAAATGTTCTCTTTTTTCTGTGGGGGAAACCCCCCTGTCCCCCCAACACAAAATTATATATACCAACTTCACAGTCACACAACAGTGAAGAAAAGGGGAAAAAAATGTACTGCTGGCTGGCGCAATACATTACACAGTGAGAAAACTCACCTCACTCAAACACCATTGCATACAATAGCAGAGTCAGCAATGAGTAATGAGTAATGAGTAGGCCATCTAAGAAGATGGACTTCCATAGGATAGGCAGCTGAGTCTGCTGCATGCACAAGTACCTTAATAGGAGCTAGGCAGAGCTTGTGGTACTGATTACTTACCACAATTCAAATTTAATCATTGTACTTTTTGCTCACATAAACTCAGCTGCTGCTTTGGCCGATCTCACTTTCTTCAGAAAGTAAAGGCAATATTTTAGATTGGAAAAGTTTAGGCCCAAAACTTATATATGCAAATATGTGTAGCTGTTGTGCAGTACTTACTTTAGATGAAGATCTCTGAAACCTTTGATGCACTAAAGCAAAAATCAGCGGCAACAACATCTTACTACAGTTTGATTTGATCATTTATTGAGTCCTGTCAGCTATATTGATTGAGTTTTGGATAAGCAAGGTGGAAAGTATTTCTTTAATTGTACTAGTACACCAGCAACTGTATGTAGAGTGCACTGCTAGAATCTTTTGAGGTGCTGAAATGGATGATGTGGCCATGCTGAGTGAAGTGACATACTGAACAGTTAATACTTTAACATACTCTGAGATGCATGGCAAGATTTTCTCAGCAAAACATCTCTGGCTTTCTAGACTATGAACTCTCCATTATTATCACAACAAATTCCCCCCAAATATAAAATCAAAATCATTATAAATAGCACCTGTTACTTCATTCATCCATCTCACAGGGAATTAATACACTTTCATCTTATTCAATAAACAAACTGGATAATATACACAGTTAAACCTACCTTTCTGCTTTATACATTCACCTTTAAAACATTCTATAAAAAATATCATTGCACCTTGAAAAATAAATGCACATTACACGCAATGAGGGAAAAAATCATTATGAGCTCATTTGCATGTCTCTGAATCACTTGAGATGTACCTCCCTGGACTACATGAAAAGAGACATGGAGGAGCTCTCCAATCTTGTATCCCAGGCAGGTATGACCCTAACCCTGAGTAGCATCCTGCCATCACCCAGAATGATACCACAGTACAAGGACAAACTGATTGACTTCAACAATTGGCTAAGCTTCTGGTGTCATTCTAAGGGGATCCAGTATTTGTCTGCCTGGGACAATATGATTGACAGTCCAGGATGCTTTGCCAGAGATGGCCTGCACCTGTCGCCCTTAGGATTCCAGATACTGGCTAAGACTCTTGCCACCCCTATAGTGCCTTTTTTAGGCAAGGTTCAAATGACAAATTTACCACCATAACAGGTACAAGCAAGCAAAATCTGAGGGTAATGCTACTCAATGCTAGAAGTCTAAACCTCAAAATGCACTTACTCGAGGCACTCCTTAAAATGAAGAACATTGACATCTGTGCAGTGACAGAGACCTGGTTCAAAGCTCCAGAGAGCACCCCTGCATTACCAGGCTTCAGTTCATACCACACCTTTCGGCCACCTAACCCAGAAAGAAGCACTAAAGGCGGAGGCGTGTCTATATTCATTAAGGATGTCCACACCTCCAGGCTAGTTGCACAGCATAATGCATCCGAGATCAAGTGCAACTAACTCTGGGCAAGACCGCAATCCAAATTGTAGCTTGCTACAGACCCCCCACCATGCCCCAGGATTCACACTCCTCATTTCTTGATACACTGGAAAGTATTAGGGTACAACCCAACACCCTAATAATGGGCGATTTCAACTACCCCACCATTAACTGGGAAAACTACTCATGTACCAACTCTTTTGCTCAACATTTTCTAGAATTCATAAATTCCAATGCCTTGGATCAACTTATTCACACCCCCACCAGGGGCAGCAATATCCTAGACCTGGTCATTACCAACATGGGAAACCGGTGTTCCACACCAGAGGTCAATTCCTCATTGGTCAGATCCGACCACAAGCTTATCAGCCTAGACATCCACATCCCACCCCCAGCCCCAATTAGGGAAACCATTGTAAAAAACTTCTCAAAAGCCAACTTCACACTTCTTAAGACAGAATTGGCAAACTTCATGACACCCATGCAAATGGACAATAGAGGTATGACTGTCGAATCCTACACAAATGCATTTTATAAGCACTTACACGAGTGCATGGATCATGCTATCCCTAATAGAACCAAGAAGTTATCCTCCAAAAAAAGGAAGCCAATCTGGTGGTCCTCTGCCATAAACAAACTCTACAACAGAAGAAAGAAACTGTTGCAAAAAAGAGTAAAATCCTATGACTGGAGGAACTCCCTGGTCAACCTCAGTAAGAAGCTGAGATCCCTCATAAAATCCTCCAAGGCTAGTTATAAAAACAAAATTGCCACTGACTCTAAAGACAACCACAAAGCATTCTATAGCTATGTCAAGAATCTAAATGGGAACACTCAGATCTGCTCTGAGTTACAGCATAATGGCACTAAATATACAGAACCAACTGATATTGCCAACATCCTAGCAGATAGGTTCAGTGCTAACTTTACCCCCCTCTCACCCCCCTAGAGGGCCCATCTCTATACCAGAAGAATGCAAAGTTCCTATAATCATGGCTGCACAAGTAAAAAACACACTCTCCAAAGCCAAGAACACAGCATCCATGGGACCAGACAATATCCCAGGCTGCATTCTACACAAACTACAGAATGAACTGGCACCCTACCTAAGCACCATGTTCAGTCATAGCCTCACCTCAGGCTTTGTACCCACTGAATGGCGCACCGCGACAGTT
Organism: Protopterus annectens; assembly: GCF_019279795.1. Classification (NCBI taxonomy): domain Eukaryota; kingdom Metazoa; phylum Chordata; order Ceratodontiformes; family Protopteridae; genus Protopterus; species Protopterus annectens. Next base: position 916,342,979 of record NC_056734.1, read on the forward strand.
ATCCCACTCTACAAAGGGGGAGCCACGACGGACCCCGGGAACTACTGCCCCATTAGCCTGACGAGCCTGGTCTGCAAGGCCATGGAACGTATCATCATGGAACTCATAAACAAAGACATTGGTAATCTTCAAACTCTGGACCCTTCTCAGTTTGGATTTGTAAAAGGCAGATCATGTCTCCTAAACCTGATTGACTTCTTTGAAGCAGTCAACAAAGCCATAGATGAGGGGAAAATGGTTCACACAGCTTATCTAGATCTCGCCAAGGCTTTCGACACTATCCCCCACTCTGAAATTATAGATAAGCTCACTAAACTAGGTATAAATCCCTATGTCACAAGATGGGTTGCCAACTGGCTCACGGACAGAACCCACACTGTGAAAGTAGCGGATTCCAAATCCGACATCAGACCAGTGACAAGTGGAGTACCACAGGGTTCAGTCCTGGGTCCTCGCCTGTTTGGTATCTACTTCTCTGAAGTGCAGGCGAACACAGAAGGTCTTTAGCTAACAAAGTTTGCAGATGACTGCAAACTAGGAGCCATAATCGAAACTCCTAATGATGTGGACAAACTACAAAAGGGCCTCACTGAGACAGATACCTGGTGTCAAAGCCATGGCCTGAAGCTCAATGCCAAAAAGTGTATTGTCATCCCCATTGGTAAAAACTCTGTACCCATGAACTACCACATAGCTGGTAGTCTACTTAATGCTGAAAATGAGATAAGATACCTTGGGACACAGGTGGACAGTAGTCTCTCCTTTGATAATCACATTGCCACAGTGGTCAGGAAGTCCTTTTATGTGGCTCATCTCATCACAAAAGGATTCTCATCCAGAAAAAAAGAGGTCATTGTTCCCCTCTACTCATCACTCATTAGACCCATTATAGAGTACAATGCCCCTTTTGGTATGTACCTCACAAGACATCTGCAACAACTGGAAAGACCACAGAAAAACCTCACAAAGACGATTACTGGCCTCAAACAGATGCCGTATGCAGACCGTCTCAAAAAGCTACAGCTTTACTCCATCGCATATCGCCTACTCAGGGGTGATCTCTGCCTAACATACAAAGCTATGTCAAACCCAGAGCTGTTGGACATGCTCCACTTAAAGAAATCCCAATCCCTCCAAGCTACATGCTCTAGGGACTTTAACTTTGTCACCACAATAAACAGAACATGCTGGAGGGATAGATTCCTTTCCCAGAGACTTCCCATACTCTGGAACAGACTACCTATCTATGTCAAACAGAGCTCCTCATTAGCACTCTTCAAGAAAAATCTTGATGATTGGATGGGAAATGGGAAATTCACCCTGGGGATCACTTCTGTGGCTCTGCTCAACAGGGGCACAGGAAAATAATATTCTTGGGTGACGAAAGCCAGGGTACATTTTTTGGCTAGGCTTGTATGGGCCCTAGGGCCGATAGCCTAGTACCTACCTATGAACCTATGAACCTATGAACTTAGAGAGCACTGCAAGCACTAAAATGCCCTTTTCTGACTGCCTTGATTAATCATCACTAGTGGCTGATGCATTGTGCTAGCACAGGCAACCTGTCAGACTGTCCAGCCACATATATACACACATCAAAACACACACACACACACACACACACACACACACACACACACACACACACACACACACACACACACACACACACACACACACACACACACACACACACACACACACACACACACACACACACACACACACACTCGCACACGCGCGCATGTCCATCCCTTTTACTTGTCCCTGAGTTAACAGAGTCTCTTATTTTTCCCTCATCCCTTAAATCACTAAAGATTAATGACATCAGTCATTACAGTTTCATTCTTCATATTGCATTGTGATGCAAGACCTGTTGCTCTATTAATTCTTTAAGTGGATTAGCATTTCATTAGAAAGTACCCAATGTTGTATAATGTACCACCTTGGCAATATCCAGAGGTCTTAATTATGGCCCCAGTGTATCAGTAAGCCACATGTTAAAGGTTTCATACTTTGGAGTATTTCATGTTTCCCATATTCTATTAACTTTGTAAGGAGATTAGGGTATTATTCAAGTTTTTCCCTGTTGTCTAGTGTTCCTTCATCACACTTACTTCTTGCGGCACCATCTGTTGTTCTGTTAACATTTGAAGTAAGTTCAGGATATATTTTACAGCCCTGGTGACTATCCCTTTACCCCAGTATTGCAGGATTTGCTTGATAGACAAAGGAAATTTAGATGTGACAACCACCACCCCAACACACACACACACACACACACACACACACACACACACACACACACACACACACACACACACACACACACACACTCACACACAGGCACACACACACACAAGCACACACACACACACACACACACACACACACACACACACACACACACACACACACACACACACACACACAACTATGAATCTGTCAGCTGCATAAGTCACTTACCATAGGCATTTGTGGAGGAGAACACATGGCTAATTATCATCTGCTGCTCCCCTGGAATACATCATTAGCATTTGCAGTAGGCCAATGAGATAGCCAGCTACAGTCCTGCATCTCTTCAAGGTAAACACTATGGTAGGGCTGTCTAAGAATCATAAATGGCCACTGCCATAGGTGAAAAGAGCTTACCACTGACTGTAATGTTTTTGAATCCTAGACGAAGACTGCAGTACTAAAATAATCTTTAACTGTAGTCAAATAAGACTTGATATATATATATATATATAAATATATATATATATATATATATATATATATATATATATATATATATATATATATGTATATATATGTATAATACTTTTTATTTTCCCATAACAATTCTGATGAGTGTATAATTGTTTTTGTTTCATTAAGTGTATGCTTTGAGTTGCGAATGTATGTGCTTCCTCCATCACACCATTAACATATACTACAGAAAGTTTGAAACATTAGGTGGAGGAACTATTTTACATAAAAAAAAATATAAAAAATAATAATAGTTCTTAAAAATATAACTAAGTAAAACTCAACAGTTTTACAGAGAGCCCTCCAGGTTGTGTGTTAATGTGTAACTTACGCTCTTCCAGGGGTCTATACACATTAACACACACCCTGTCAGGTATTACTGCTTACATATCGACCACCCAATGCTGTTCCCTCATCTGGTGCCCTTCAACAACAAGCTGAGAAGACAAACAAAAAAAATCAGGGTCCATTCTCCCCAATCTACCCTCCTCAACTCTAAGTTGGGGCAGCACAAAAAACAATGAATAAATAAATAAAGACAGCTCCCATTTCCTGACCTGGCCTTCAAATCTCCAGGTCCTAGGTCGATATCCTTCAGAAACTGCACGCTTATCCAAAATCTGTTATGCTTACAACTTTCTAAAAAAGTACTTGCTCAACCATAACAAAACCATTTGGTCCAAAGTAGCAACTGGTTTGATACAGTTACAATAGACCCTGTTAAGCACTTCTGCCCTGAAAGCAATTACAGTATCAGCATACATTTTTAAATGCTAGTATTGTGATAATGTTCCATCTACAGCAACTGCCGAATTCACTTCCTGACACCTTGCAACTGGAGTAGCTGCCAGTTTCACCCCACCTTAGCTATGTTACTGAGACAACTTTCCAACTTTTGTTCATGGGCAGTCAAAACTCAGACATCCAAGCACTTGCCTTTTATTAAAATTTACTCCTAATGAATGTAGATTCATTAGTGTCATTTTGTCTGCAATTCTAGAAAGTATCCTTTGAATTTATCTGCAGTCACAGCATGACAGTTAAAGCCTCATTGGTTCCTATATTTCTGCACATTTATTGAATTAGGCTGTTTTATTTTCTTTTAAAAACTGGGTGGATTCTTGTGTTGTTTTGTCAATGGATAGTATAGAACTCTGTCATTACTTGCTGATGCACCAGATGTCACCTCTCTGCCAGTGCTACAGTTTACTGCACCAGTCTCTACCTTATGTGTTGTTCTTCTGTAGTAGGTTCCTCCAACACCTGGTGTCTCCTTTGCTGCATCCACTGCATATGTCTGCAATAACACCTTGTTGTGCAGCACTGCAGGGACAGCAATTGTCATGCTGCAGGTCCCTGGAATATAGTGCAGTGCACTACCAGTGAAATTTAGACAACAGAAGTGGCTTTCAAAAGTCCAAATACACACTTAACATTATTGTTGATCTGCAGCAGTGCATAGTTGTATGACATCTCAACCACACCTGTTACATTAGTTATATACTGGTATCATGAACCATGGCTCCTGGCTGTGATAATCATCACGAGTAACATTCCTTTTGAGTTACCAGCCCACACAGATTGCTGGTATATGTCAGATGAGTGCTAGGTACTTCATACTGGGGCTATTGTCTGTCTGCAGTGCTTGTATTTGTTTACACTGACCTGCCTGGATGATGCAGTGACATATAATATATAATACCTGGTAGTTGATGAAGAGAGAAAACAATTTTATATGATACCTGCTAATCCTTCACAGGGGATCCATGATATTAAGTTGACTTACCACAACTTTGACTTGCATTTTGTCAAGAATGGGCCATTGAATTTTCAAATCTGTGAATCATTGACAAATCAAACTCCATTTCTTCAATTATAAATGATGAGACAATACTTTTAATAAGAATAGCAGCATTACTTGTAATGTCAGCATGTCAGACACCATACAAAAATGGTACCATTATCTCTCCTTCTCCTCATAAAAAACTACTTGGGGTTGAGATTGACAACAACCTACACTTTGATATCCATATCTCTCAAACCATCAAAAAGGTCAACAGGAAAATGGAAATTTTAAACAGACAAAAAAGGTTTCCCACTAACCAGGCATGAATCACCCTTGCTTAAACCCACCTGCTATCTACTATTCTATATTCAGCCTCCATTCTTGTCTGTACCAGAAAAAATGACCTTGCAAGACTTGAGTCTTGCTATAATAAAGTTTGCCAATAACTCAAGTTTCAGAACTCACCATTGCCAGGCCCTAAGGGACCAAAAGTGGCCTGAACCCCCCCCAACTTCTTTATCATCAGCTCATCACTGCTTATAATATTCTAAAACACCCTGAGAAAACCCCTGCCTTTAACCATCTCCTGTCTACCTATATTGCAAATCGTCCTCTTCACTCAAATGAAAAATCTTTACTCTGCATTTCCACAGCCAGCAATACTGCTGGGAAAGCATTATTCTCACACACTATAGCTAAAGCCTGGAATACCCTTCCACCTTCACTGACAACCAACTCCACTATCAGTCAATTTAAAGTCTCACTCAAAAATCACATGACTATTATCTGGCTATGCTCCTGCATTTCACCTGCCTAACTAGATCGATAAATGGCACCTAAATTAGCTGGCATGATTTCATCTGACTAGCCATGCTACCTAATTTTACCTCTATCCCATGTTATTACTGAAGTAACATTTAATATATGTATGAATCCTAATTTGTACAAACATTTTGAATGCCTATATTGCTTCTATTCCTATTTGTTAATCGCAGTTTGTTTTCTGTATTTTATTATACAAATGTCTACTATTGTGTGTTTGAAGGATTCAGTGTGGAGCTTTTCTCCCCGTGCCACCACTGTAAATGGATCTATGTCCAGTCGGAACTTCCCGTAAGCAAATGTGAAATAAATAACAAATAAATGTACACCTGGAAGTATAGGGGGCAAGAACCAAACAAGTAAATCCAAGAACAGAAAGGACATGCTCTTCATAGATGGCTATGTGTATAGTCATGAGAAGGTGAACAAAATGAAAAGGGACTGGGTGTGCAGACAGACACTTACTGACAAGTGCAGAGGACAAGCTGTGACAACAACTGTGTATGTTTATAGTGCATCATCACAGGACCGACCCATATGAAATAGATAAATATAGTGGAAGATGTAGTTTACAGGCATGGGCAAAAATTTACAGGGATACACTTTGCCTTGTTGTGAACAATGTTATAGCATCTACATCCCTAGAAAGTGTAGTCTCGCTGTGATCTTCCAAAGGCATGTTACAAAGAGTAAACAGGTTGCAGAGAAACCACCTGATAAGTAGTGTGGCAAGTGACATTTCCTTGAATATCATAGATGTTAAAGATTATCATACAAAGAGTGGTGTGTACTTAAGAAAAAATATTCGGATGGTACTACCAGTATTGCAGTGTTAGTGTTTTTATAGAACAGACCCTAGTAGATCTCAACACCACAACTGCCTCACTGATAGATGGAACATTCCTTACCAAAGGACAAATCTGTATAGGCAACTATACAGTACACATGGCTTCATAGTACACTGTGGTTACACTAAAATAATGACACTGATACGCTGTTTAATGTCCAAGAAGTCTATGAAAACTATAATTATGTGTGGCAAAGTTTGTTTGCTTTTTTCACAAATTTGTCACTTATAGCAAGTGTGAAGCATGCACTCTGTGTCTTTGAACTTGTAGCGATTAAAAAGTATATGCTGCAATATTAATGGTCCAGTAGTTAATGGATGTTTCTTCTATTTCACACAAATCATATGGAGAAGAATTCAACATCTAGGGCAGTCCCTTCTTTATGGTACATCAAGCAAATTCCATATGGACGTTAAGAAACTGATGGCGTTAGCATTTCTGAGACTGTGATGCTAGAGAGGCATTTCGAAGATTAGGGAAGGACTTTCTAGAGAGGGGCAAGCTTTGCTGAAATACTTTCATGATATCTGTATGCTATAAAAACTGTGTACATTTAACACATGATAACTAGTGTGGCAAGAGGCATTTCATTGAACAGCATAGATGTAAAAGATTACCTTACATCATATCTTGTATCACTTCTCAGGTAACACAAAGTCTCATGTATACCGAGCAACTCTAGACTGATTAACACAATCAAATTTGGGGGTGTGGACCACTTTGCTCCTTTCCCACCTCAAGTTCCCCAGTTACTACACAGATCCACAAGTTTAACCTTCTTGTACCTTTTTGTACTACCCCCTCAAATCTCATTTTCTGACCAACCTCTTAAAGCCACACAACATATTTCAAAAATCCTACCATTAGCTCAGACATTCTACAAAAATTTTATACTGCACTTAGGACACACGAGGTCAAGACAAAGTACATCCTTAGACCTCTGAACATCCACTGATGACCCACTACTATACTACTTCTCACCTCAGCCTTACTCTAATATTCAATCCTATATATAGAAACATTTCAGTCACTCTGTCCACCTCACATACCACTACTCTAAGAACATTAAAAACTTGCATCTTTCTCAAGATTACATTTTTTTCTCTGTCAGGTCACTTACTTCATTCATTCCTATTCTCACATCAGCCAAGTTCTCTCCCTCCCACATCAATGGAATAATTTGTAAGCAGATTTTAGGTTCACAAGGCTAGACATATTCTTACATCAGGTCCTCTGTCACAAGCTTAACTGGCTGAACCAGCTCCCTGTACTGGTACTACAAACCAGCGACTAATCTATACATGTAGTAGTTGGCTTATTACAGCTAAATTCTCACCTCTCTCCATTGCACAGGGAAAAAAGGCAGTTTTTTTCTACTGGCACAGCAATCAGGTTGCCAGATGCATGATATCACCCCTCCACACCAGTCATTCAGGAAACATTTCTGTGCCTTGCCTTTAACTCTCCTTTCCAACACTTTATTAAAATAATTATTTCTTTTTTAAAACTGTAGATCCAGAGAGTCAACAACTCTCTTTGTTAAAATATTTGCAGAGATACAGGGAATATTTAATCCTTGTAAGCTAATGTCTGGGATCCAGCATTTCCCCTGCATCCTTCCTGTTCACAATGACCCCTTCACATATCACTGGCATTTACTTGTGCACCAGCATCTTGCTTCTTTTGTCTCTTCTGGTCTGGAGCGAAACGAGATCTAACTCCACTAGCCACTGTAGATATTCATTTCCCTCAGTCCCATTGGTCTTTCTGGTTGCTTTCCTGTGAACTTCTTATGGCAGCCTAAAACACAATTCCTTGTATTAGAATACTCTGTTGCATATAATACTCAGGATATGATCTGACCAAAGCCTGTAGAATGGAAGTATATATTTTTTTACATCTCAGCATTTGCTTGCTACAGTCACTATCCTCTAACTTTACTCCTGTGGTCCACTCCAAGTGTATCCAACTCTACCAGATATTTGTCTTGTTCTTCATTTGTTTCTTATTAAGAAAACCAAACTAAAGACATGGAACCAGATTCACGAAGAGCTAATTTCCACACTGCTGCCATGTGCCCATTGTGGCAGGAAGTGTACACACTATAGTGAGCTATTTGGTATTCATTAAACAGCTCTATACATTGTATACAACTGCCATAAAGGTAAATGGCAGACTATACCAATGAAAGCATAACTAGCTGAATTACATGCTAATTATCCAATCCATGATGGCAGAGCCATTCATGAAGCTATAAAGTAATTGTGTATACTTGGTGTAGCTCTTTGCCACATACTGCAAAACCTATTAGAATGCAGCCACAATCGCAATTAGGAAAAAAAAAGAAAAGTTAGGGGTTGCTGCTGCTTTCTTGCATGTGTATGTGCAGCAGGCTCAAATCTGAGTTGCTGCTGCTGATGCAGGTAGACCTTGTCCAAGGAAAAGAAGGATGCTCAGACTCCATTTTTTGTATTGCGGACTGCATGACATTGAAATATTTGAGTGATACAAAGTTAATAGGGAAACACTACAGGAACTTTGCAGCCTCTGCTGCTACCACCCCAGACCCAGAGGAAATCGAGGAGAACCTATACCAGTGGAAACTAAGGAATGCTATATATAGCATTAATGATATAAGCTACTGGTACATTCCACAGACTCGCAGGGAATATACTAGGGGTGTGACAGGCCTCAGTCTCCAGAATATTGCACCAATATGTTAATAATATACTAGAACATGCAAGGGAGCACATCTATTTTCCACACACACCAGAGGAGAGAGCAAGAACAATGAAGGAATTTTATACTGTAGCACAGTTTCCTGAAGTTTTGGGAGCTGTAGACTGTACTCACATAGAAATAAAAGCCCCACCTAGTGAACAGGAAAGGACATACATCAACAGGAAGGGAGATGACTCAGTCAACTGCCAGGTTGTCTGCAATGCCTGAGGGATCATCCTCAATGTGTGTGCAGGCAGCCCAGGCAGTTACCATGACTCAAACATATGGCACACTTCTCAGCTTTACACAGTGTTTGCCAGGGATGATGTTCCACAAGGTCATGTACTGGGTGATGCTGGTTCATATCTCTCAACTTGGAAACATCAAAAATCTGGACAAAGGCCCATGAAACAACTGGTATAAATATCCAAAAATTGGAATGCTGACCAACATAAAATTTGCATATATAATCATGTAACCCCACAGATTCCAATGGAATTGTGGGATATCAGTATGAAGATTGAAGTCACTAAATAATAATAATAAATAATGGCAGACATTTGAATTTCAGACTTCGTATCCCTCATAATAAAGCAAAACCTGTTATTCTAGCAACTATCTGAGTTTACAGGAGAAATATTTGAAATCTGTCCTTGTTTTTGTGCCTTTGTCTCACCATTATTTTTGGCTTTGTTTGTCTATAGTTCTTGCTCTGAGAGATTGAGAGGCATGCCTTAAAGAATTAATCTGCTGATGGGTGGCAGAAAGGGCATCTAGAATATCCAAGTTCTCAAATACATTGGGGTAAGTACTGTTTCAAATGCTCCAAATCAGATATTTCTTGTGAAAATACTTTGCTATTTTGTAGCACAAGAGTTGGGAAGTATGGTAGAGTAATACACCAGGCAGGCCTGAGATGTCTTCAGCTAAGCAGGGTCATCTCATCCTTTTTGCGACCACAGTACTGGTAACATAAAGACAGTGGCAACAGGCAAACTGTTTACACATCAGTTCTAGTAGCACTAGGTAATGCACTTCTTTGACCAAAGATAAATACTTATCTTATTTCAACACAAGAGAGACACACACACTAAACTGCAAAGCTAAATTCAATAAATCCGAATCATCAAGTTTTCAGAGTTATTCTGCGCAGTTTTGCTGCAGCTTTATATTTTCTTACGAACTGTGACAAGTCACAGAACTAATTAAACCTGAAACAATTTTTTTTATTTAAAGTTGCAAGGTAAAGGCGCAACCAAAGGGGCACGCCCTTGCAAGTTGATGACGTTGCGGGATACACTGGCGATGTGTGATGATGTCAGCATTGTCAAAAAACTTTTAAATAAAAGAAAAAATGTGATTTGAAGGGGCCACTCAGGAATCCATGACACCCCATTATTTTAGCCCCAAAACTGGAAAATTCCAAGGAATTCAGTACAATTGGACGTATGTGCTGGTTATACACTGGAATTGTGGTTCATGACACCTATCAGATATACACACACACACACAGAAGAAGGATGCAATGATGTCCATGCTCATACTAGAAACTTCATAGACTGTGTGCTTGGCATGCTGAGGTCACAGTCCCACTGTCTAGACACATGAGGGGGTGCCTTGCACTATGACCCAAACACATGTGCAGAAATTCTCACAGTCTGTGCTGTGTTGCACAAAATCATCTTGAGGAAACAGCTACAACAGGAACAGCAAGGGCCAGCACCAGACATTCCTGGACCACTGGCTGGGCCAGCACCTCCAGTACACACAGATGAAGATTCTGAGGGAAAACCTCCAGCTGCAGAGGGAGCTGGCAGATGTAGACGTATACAGTATGCCCTCACAGTGGCTAAAATGCAAAGTATAGCACACACACTTACCACCTAAAAGGCAAACCAGCTAACAGGCAAATGACAGCAGATACTCACCAGCATAGGAAAACACATAACAACCTAAGCACATACAAATATTAATTGTGATGCCAGCCAATATGCATAGACTTTGCTTTCCCATGTAATGGTTGTGCACGGATAGCGTCACTCAGAGACAGCCCCAAAGCACACAACTTGTAAGTGCAGTAATGTCAAGGTAGGTATGGAACTTGTAGTATATGAACAAATATATATATAGGAATACTCAATCAAAGCCTATGTGAGGTGTCCACCAGTGGCATTACTAGCTTATAGGAATGATATCTGCAATATACAGCTATGCATTATACACAGTAACCAGCATCAATCCAGTCACTTACCCAGTGTACACAAAACAGTCAACAGAACATTTATATTAACAGTTTCACAAGTACAGCAATAAGTAAGAATGCAATATCAGTGCTTTGAATGCATGACTTAATAATACTAACTGAAATAAAGCCTTCAGCATAGGTACAAAAACATCCAAAATACTCATATAATTAAGTATGCATAAAATCAGCAAAGCAAGAATGGCTTTCATAGTTATCCACTCTATGCATCAGACATATATGCAACCATAAGTCAAACCCAAATGAACAGAAGGCATTGCAAAATCATGATTTGCACATTGTGTGGGTGGGAGTTCCTCTAAACCATCCAGATTTTCACAGAATGTCCATATTTTTGCCACATATTTTGGATATGTTCCTCAAAAAATGTGTGGCTAACTGACAAATCTTTGAGGACTGAAGTCATAAAATAATGACTGACAAATCTAAGTTTCAGACATCATAACCATCAGAAAATTCATGATAATGCAAAACATATTATTCTGTCAACTTTCTAAGTTTATAAGATGAATACTTAGAATCTGTCACTATTTTGGGGCCTTTGTTCCCCCATTATTTTGGCTGTATCCAGATTTCATGTACTAGGAGGCTGAGAAGTAAGTGGAGACAGTAATCAATACTGACACCAAATTAGTCAGCATGTGTGAGTAAGAAACACAGAACATTCAGTAAAGTAGGAAATACTCAGGGCCACTAACAGGAGATGTATCCCAATCAACATTACGTTTTTCCTAACTTGCATGTGTATGAGTTGATATGGTCAGTTGTCGTGAAATATGTGTGTGTGTGTGTGTGTGTGTGTGTGTGTGTGTGTGTGTGTGTGTGTGTGTGTGTGTGTGTGTGTGTGTGTGTGTGTGTGTGAGTCTGCATGAACGCAATCAAGCTCTATGATAGCACTAAGTCCTGCCACGTCAGCCAGGTGTGATCTGTACATGGTAGAGTTGTCAGTTCAGTGTGGTCGATCTCAACCTCTGCTAGGAACTGCACTGACACTTCCACATCCCTGATTCAAAGAGGATATCTACCTGAATGTGTGCAATGTCTACTGGACAAGCTGTTTTCATGACTACATCCAGGACCAGGACCCCATGGCCTACCAAGTCTGAGTCTGGACACCTCAGTCACTGACAGACCAGTGGCAGTAGTGCCACTACAGGAGTGAGATCTGGCACAGATAAGCTGGCTAACACCAGAGGATGTTGTGGCTCTACATAGGTTCATAGGTGTGTACTAGGCTAATGGCTCTGGAGCCTTTACAAGTCTAGCCCATAGGATTACCCTGGCATCGTGCACCTGACCTTAGTTCCCAGTACCTCTGTCAAGTAAAGCCACTGGAGTGATCACTGGGGTGAATTTTCTATTTCCCATCCAGATGGCCAGTGAGGTGCTCTGCTTGACATGCATGGGAAGTCTATTCCATAGCATGGGCAGTCTCTGGGTTATGAACCTGTCCATCCAGCATGTTCTGTTGATTGTGGTAATGAGGATGAGGTCTCTGGATCGTGTGGTGGAGAGGGATTGGGATTATAGACATGTGGAAGCCAACCATTCCCCAGCAGATATTCCATCACAGACACTGCCTGATCCAGTGCATCATTCATTCTATCTAAAGAGTCACCCACATGGTTCAGGCAGTCACGCACATCAGAATGCACCACATTTAGGACTCACACTATCTCTTCTGAGGCCCTGGTGGAATGACATGTGCCTCCATGACAGCTTTATTCATATATCTGATTGCATGTAATGACACACCAGCATCAGGACAGTAAGCTTTCTCTGAGAAGCTGTTGCGGCCCTCCTGTGTGGTAGGTACCATGCCCTCACAATGACTACTGGCAGACTCAACCAACTCTGCAAATGGAGTAACCACACTATCCCAGTCAACTGTGCCACCCTCAACCTGTCCTATCAGGGACCTCTGTAATGGGTGTGCATAGGCATACTGATTTTGTCCAAAATAAAGCCATTGGATGTGTGAGAGCTACAAGCTCAGTACGCGTCTGAACCTTTGCACCTCCTGACTGTGCTTGCATATCACCACCACCATCATTAGAGCCTACTGTTACTCTGCTCTCAGGTAGTACGAGTTCTACACACCACTGTCAGAGTCACCTGTGATAATAAGCAACAAACACAAGGAGAGAAATAGTGACTGGAAATGATCCAATCTGTGTTCTAAATACTCATGTTAAACACTTTCAGACGCTAAAGGAATGCAGTACTTTTACTCTCTCCTCAGACTTACATCAAACTAATTGTAATTAATAATCAAAGAAAGGTCGTGCTTACCATGTGCAGGTGAGCTTTCATAGTATATTTCTGATGTGCCTGGAAAAAAAAGGCATCAGGGAAAGAATGCTAATAAGCATTATAATGCAAATGATACAAGAAAATAATGCTCTGCCTATCTTCCCCCTTAGAAATATCTCCGAATCAATCAGACTGACCACCCTCCCCTCCAACACAATCTCTATTGGACTCAATCTCTTCTAAGGAATAAGTCTCAGTGTTTTCAGATATACCAGTAGTGACACATAAAGATGTCTAAAATGGCAGTAAATGTCATATATATATATATATATATATATAGCATACATGTAAGTACTTTTTGGGACATGCTTGGCCTGTCATCCACATCAGCACCAATGTCAAAGATTCTGTGTGAACCCTCTGCTGAGCTGTCAGGATCTCTGACTGTGAACAGGAGTTGCTCATTTTCACTGAGTGGTAGTTTTGTAGCAGAGTCTCCCATCTGTAGCCATCTATTCTCATGGTACTGCAGCTGCCCTCCTGCATGCCACCATAATCTTATCAGTGGCATGATGTTGCACCTGATTTTAGTTTCTGGTCTGGATGCTCACTTTGCTTATGTCAGTGACCACCTGCTATCATAAGCTTTTTCTGGCAGACATATCACCTCTGCCTCTGTCAAGCAGGAAGGATTCATGGTGGCATAAGGCTTCAATGCTGACCTCATTCTCTGCATCACTAAATGGTGGATTGTGTGGAACAGATGGTTTGGGTGTCATACTCCTGTATTACATGAAACAGAAAAAAAGACAAAACACATTTGTAGCACATACAGAAATCATTCTCTTCAAATAAAATATGTGCACCCATCCTCAACATAAAACAGTTGAACATACAATGCTCATTTTGGACTGCAAACAAGCTAAAGGACCCCCCCCCCCGAAAAAAAAGAAAAATTGTAATACATTGTTATTGCATCCATTGTGCTAACATTTCTGTAATAATGACAGCAGTTGTGTAACTGACTACTGGATGGCAGGATAATCAATAACTAGGCAAAAATTCAAAGTGTAAATGCCCAGACATTTTCCCTTTGGTCTGTCCTCTGTTGTGGAGGTCACCATGGGACATCTGACTAGCATGATACCTCTACCACATCTACATGTACAACCCCTTCAAATTGATAATAAACATAATATACCTGTCTGCAGCAAATGGTGAAATTCCAAAAGCAAATGGTAATACAATACTGTGATGTAACCATAACATTCATTAACAACTTCAAACAACAAAGAGTCAATTGCTACTCAGTTCAACACTCATTTTCTCCACTAAGTTCTATCAGTGAAAAACAGCCAGATTCCATCTTTTCTCGAAAGCAACACACTCCCCCGGATTTATTAATCTCCCATGTAGGATGAGTGTAGTCCTGCATGGAAGCAGCATCTTAGGAGCAGGATGGCAGCGCACCATGCATATTAAAGAAGGCGCACTGCCCAACATCCTAGGCGTACACGGAGTGGGTACGAGTGCAGGGGGCATGTCTGAGAGCAGAGCACTCAGAATAAACATGCCCCTGCAAAGTAGAACAACAGAAAGTGGAAATAAATGAGTGAGGCTGCTCATAGGTGTCCGCATATCCTCATCAACAGTGCCCCATGCGTACAACAGCAACAAGACATAAAGATGAAAAGTAGAAATCCCCGTATTGTTGTCTAAAGCTCAGAGTACAGCTAACCATAGGTGCGTGGGTTTTCCCATTGCTCAGCCACGGTGAAAGCAGCCCAGAAAGCTGAAGAGGATAACAAGGACGATATATGCAAATGAAGCATGTCAGCAATAATGTAGTTGGCAGAGCATTCACCTAATGAGCAGGCATTCCCAGTTCGAGTCCCAGCATAGTACCGTCTATTTTACATGGCAAAGCATGGTATAAGCAATATTTGTAATGCAAAACCCACTAAATAACATAATTTTTATGAACAGGAGTACTACAGGAAATGCACATGTGAAGAGTCAGTATCATGATGAATAAGGCAGCAGTAAGCAGGTGGAAGCACAGATAAGCAGTAGTAAGCATATGTAAGCACTAGTAAGCATGTGCAAGTGCATTTGCATGGGGGTAAGCAATGCCAACACAGATTAAACAAAGGAGAAGCTAACTGGGTGTAAGAAACTGTGACCGGAAGTCAGCAGTGCTAATCTCTGTGCAAACCTGCTTACAACAGCTTAAAAGTGCCTCAAGCACACCATATCCAATGGCCGGTGTTCTGCCCAGCAACAAAACAACCAGCTACTGCAAGGCTGGAACCCAGGACCATACACACCATACACAAAATGATTTACCACTTCACCATGCCAGATATGCAGAGATCATATGTTGTCAGAAACATAATCCCAGCCCAGTCATGACACAGTACAGAGAATGTATACCTAAAGCCAGATGGGTGTGTGTGTGTGCAAATATATCACTATCTAAAAGGATACAACATATCTATAGATGTAGTCACATATATATACATATATATATAAATATCCAGTGATATATACATATATATAAAAATATATGAACAGATATACAGGCAAATGCCGACAACTATATATATATATATATATATATATATATATACATATATATATATATATATATACATGTCAACATCTGTATGTCCACATATACACATCAAGTGACACATATGTACACAGATATATGTCTTCGTAGGTATATACAGACATAGTTAGAAATATGTAAGCAAATATATATATACTGACAGAGGTATCTATGGCCAGACATCTGTAGATACCAATGGTAGATGAACAGAAAAATATATGTTCACATGTACCGTCAATGGGCCTGAGAGGCCCCAAACAATATATGTCACGTACAAATTTGCATGCCCCCCCCCCCCCCCGCTAGGCCAAACACATCCGCCCTGCAATGCACTACCAAGCTCATTGTATTGCATTTCTGTCAGTAAACTAGGGAATTAAATGAGCCCTCTGTTATTTTTCACATGTCAACATCACATACTACTCTCCCCCACCCACTAGGCTGGCGGAGCAGTACAGGCCCATCCAACCCAGGCCATCCCCATCCCACACATGCATAACCCACAGTTCCACTTCCCCCACCCGCAGCACAGACGCAGCCACCATTCATACCCTGGTTAACAGCCTGTAGCTACCACACCCCTACACAATGGCCCCCATCCCCCAGGACTCATCCCGTATGATGCTCCGACCCAAGTTTCCTAGGTGTGGCAAACACCATAGTCCATGCACAAAGCCATAGGTACTTATGTAACTCAGGGTGTAGACGAAAGTTGTATACCCAATGTTCGGGCTGTCCCACATGGGACAAATGATTAATTGGTACTAAAAATAGATTTCATGTGTGTCTCTGTGTACACTAACGGATTTAGTTGTAGGTATTGCAAAGCATACGTGGCACACAAGGATGGCTGGTATGCACATGAAACTCAGTGCCCAGCAATAACAGGCAACATTACAGGATATATAGCTAAAAATGTAGAGGTATGTGTGTATATATATCCATAACTACATGGAGATATACTGC
This sequence comes from Protopterus annectens, assembly GCF_019279795.1. Taxonomy (NCBI): domain Eukaryota; kingdom Metazoa; phylum Chordata; order Ceratodontiformes; family Protopteridae; genus Protopterus; species Protopterus annectens. Next base: position 916,360,000 of record NC_056734.1, read on the forward strand.
TCTGTCTCTGTACTACAAATGTATACATACATAGACAGACATATATATATATATATATATATATATATATATATATATATATATATATATATATAAATACCCACATATAGATATATACATATGGAGACACCCATACATCCACATGTCATTTTTTATATATATATATATATTTATATATATATATATATATATATATATATATATATATATATATATATATACAGCATATATATATATATATATATATATATATATATATATATATATATGTGTGTGTGTGTGTGTGTGTGTGTGTGTGTGTGTGTGTGTGTGTGTGTGTAGATATACACAGTTATATAGCTATGATATGATACAACACTGAAGAATGACATATGTTCACATGCCATGGCAATGGAGGTGAGGGGCCCAATCAACAAATGTGGAACAAGTAGCATGATTCCCCCCCCCCCCAGACAGGGGAAACTTACAAACACATAAGCAGTGTAAACAATCCACTGCTCCCCAGACCACAGGCAGGATACCACCAGGGGGACACAATGGGTCTGAGAAGTCTAATCTTGGAACAGAGACAGGAGCATCCGACACCCCAAAAATTGTCTTGTTATAGGAGGATGCCTGTGTGATGACCTTTCAAGGCGGGGCATGTACGTACCCGGACTACAATGGTGGGAAAGCCTGATGTGCCATGGATCAAGACAACATACAAGATGTGTCCCGTGAAGTGGAAAGTGGGCAGTGTGTAGTGGTGTGTTTAGACCCAACCTGCACCCAGAGTAAGGATGAGTGCTGTAGAGGAGGTGCAGGTGGGGGAACTATGGGTATGTAATTATGGGTCTAGACGTGCAGGCGTTTGCTGGGGTGGTTCTATTCAGACCACCAAAGGGATGTAAGCAATAGTGTTCATTGGGCAGAGCCACCACCCAATGAGCAGCCTCTCCCGCTACGAGTCCCACTGCAGCACAATCTATTTTACATGGTAAAGTATGGTATAGCCATTGTATTGTTACAAATCCCACTAAATAACACCAAAGAACACATGGTTGCAACAACCCACTGTAGGCATGTAAGCCGAACTACTTGGTATCACAAGGTATTATTGTTGTCCCGACCCCCACCCAGAGGTGTGAGTGTCCTAATCTACCTCCAAATGCAGTGTATATACACAGCTGTTGCTGGAGAAGAAATGGCCACCTGTGGACCTTCCTGTCAGCCTACCTGCACATCCCTGGACATTTCCCCTACTATCTGCCTCTCTGTGTGCCGCATTAACACCACTTACCTATCGATACCTGTTTCATTACTACTACTGTTCACAGTCACAGGTAGGTGTCACCCTCTTCCCCAACTATATTGGCAGAATTTGAAACCCCCTACCCACACATATTACCTCAGCTGTCCCACACGATACATATAAATAACACATGAAGGAACACCTCAAGCACACTTGGAGCAGCACATGCTCACCACCTGGTGAATACCCCCCCCCCCCAAATAACACTCCATATCCCTACACCAACTAGTGAAACTGACACCTCCTGTCCTGTCTGTATACAAATCCCAACATCCTGCATACCTTCCCTATTGTTCCACCACCAATCATACCAATGACCTACTATACAGTTACAATGCCCCCCCTCTACTGACCTACCTGCTCCTTCACTATTCACTTCTACTCTAACACACAGGTATGGCATAACTAAACCTAACCTGAATACCTGAGTGTAACCTGTCCAGAACTGTTAAACTGGAATCACAGGTCACCTTAAACTGACCCTTGTCAACAGTCATACCTGACATGTAAACCTGACCTTTGCATGTATAATACCAACATGTTAATGTGAACTAGGCATGAAGAATGTGGTACGTAGCTATGTCAAGTCTGTTACTCTCTATGAACATGTGCACCTCAATACTACTTGTAATGTGTAGCTGGGGATTACTGTGGAGCTTCACTTCCCAGGCCATTGCTGACAATGGAGAAGCATCCAGTTGGATTGTCCCGGACAACAAATGTGAACTAAATACATGAAGTAGCATGGGGGTATTCTGCAGCAAGCAGGATTATGCCTGTTTGGGCAGCGGTAAGCATTGCTCACACTGGTTAAGCAATGTGGAGGCCAACCCAGTGTAAGACACCATAACTGGAGGTGAGCATATCTGAGCCTCATGCACACCATTGCATACCCACCTACACCTCCTCTACAGTGCCTCAGGCACTCTGTAGCCAACAGCTCTTGTCATGCCCATTAACAAAGTAATCTGCACTCTTGGGTTCCAACCCGCCCACCCTGCACACTATAGTCTAAGTGAGTTACCAGTAAGGCATGGCAGATTCACGTTCAACAGCTGTTATCACAAACATATCATCCAGCACAGTTATTCAACAGTATAGGAAATGTATGTAGGTATGTAGATTAATGCCAGCAAATGTGCACATCTGTCAATCACAGTATTCTGAGCACTCTATATGTATCAATGAACTGTGCCTGTCCAAACATACTGTGAGAACAGTAGTCTTGCATAGTACTGAAGAGAAGAATGAATAACAATGCATGCCGTGGGGGAGTGTGGACATGCTTAAAGCACAGGATGTCACACCTGGGGCGTTGGTTCCACAGAATCAGGAGATGAGGCTGGCCCAGTATGTGAGCAAATGGCTGCTTCCTGAACCCCTGGCAGGATGCTATCAGTGGGAGAAACAGTGTAGACCAGTAAAGTCTACCCATGACACAACAACAGGTCCATCCCTGGCAGGACGAACCAAACCTTGTGGGTCACATAGGTGTTTCCAACAGTATCATAGGAGGATTAAGGGAACGCACAAACAAACATGGACTAAACAGATGAAGAGCCTGCTGAAGCTTGGGACAAGACAGTATAATGGAGGACTACCGACACGTGCAGAGGGAAATGTGTGGAGGTGTGGTATGGCTGGGCTAGCAACTGGGAATGGATGGATGCTGTGTACGTGGAGCTCGGGGGCTGGGGGAAAGAAACATGGGTATTAACATATGGTAGAAATATGCAAATGAAGCAAAACATCAATAGTTTAGCAGGTAGAGCATAAGACCAATGAGCAGGCATTACTGGTTCAATTCTCATTGTAGCACAGTCTATTTTACACACCAAAGCACATTATGAACAATATTTTTGTTGTAAGACCCAGGAAATAGCTGAAATATATGAAATGGAGTACCGCAAGATATGAACATGTGACGTATCAGTGTCAGATGGAATAAGGCACTAGTAGGCATATTTAAGCACAAATAAGCAGTAGTAAGCATATATAAGCACTAGTAAGTGTGTTTAAGTGCATTTGCACGGGGGTAAGCATTACCTACACAGAATAAGCAAAGTAGAAGCTAACTGAGTGTTAGAAACTGTAACCGGAGGTCAGCAGTGCTTAGCTCCATGCAAACCCATGCACACCCGCGTACTACTATTTTAATGAGCTGTAATCACTCTGTACCCAATGGCCCATGTTCTGTCCAGCAAGAAAATAAACAGCTCCTGCAGGGCTCGAACCAGGGATCCTGCACACCATAGAAAAAGGGATTCACCTCTAAGCCATGATAGATACAAATGAAGTCAATGGTGTCAGAAACATATCATCCAGTCCAGTTATGCAACAGCACAGAGAATGTATACCTACAACTATACAACTAGATGGACGTGTGTGTACAAATATATTACTATTTAAACATATACCATATATATATATATATATATATATATATATATATATATATATATATATATATATATATATATATATATATATATATATATATATATATTAATGTAAATATATATATTAATGTAAGAAATATCCAGAGATATATACATTGATATACAAATATATGCACAGATATACATGCAAATGCTGACAACTACACATATATATGTCAACATCTATTTGTCCGCATATACACAGCAAGTTACATGTATGTAAGCATATATATGTCTCCATAGGTATATACGGACATAGTTTGAAATATGTCAGCAACTATATATACCTACAGAGGTATATACAGTCAGACATCTGTAGATAGCAATGGTAGATTAACAGACACATATATGTCCACATGTAAAGTGAATGGGCTTGAGAGGCCCCAAACAATATACATTACATACAAATTAGCATAGCCCCCCCCCAGTCTAACACATCCGCCCTGCAATACACTACAAAGCTCATTGTATTGTACGTGTGTCATTGAAATAGGGATTTAAATTAGCCCTCTGTAATGTTTCAAATGTTGACATCACATCCCGATCTCCCCCACCCACTATGCGGGCTGAGCAGTACAGGTCAACTCAACCAAGACTATCCCCGACCCATACATTCATTACCCAGAGTTCTGCTTCCCCCCACCCACTGCACACACGCAGACACCATCCCTACCCTAGTTACTGGCCCGTAGCTACCACACCACCACACATAGCCCCCCCCACCACACCCCCCCCCCTTGGGACCCATCCCGTATGTTGTCACGACCCAAGTATCCCAGGTCTGGTACACACCGTAGTCCATGCACATAGCCATGGGTACTTATGTAACTCTGGGTGTAGACAAAAGTTATATACCCAATGTTCGGGCTGTCCTGCATGCAACAAATGATTACCTGGTACTAACAATAGATTTCATGTTTGACTCTGTGTACACTAATGGATTTAGTTGTAGGTATCGCAATGCATACATGGCACACAAGGATGGTGGGTATGCACACGAAACACAGTACCCAGCAATAACAGGCAACATTACAGGATAGGTAGCTAAATATGTAGAGGTATGTGTGTGTGTGTGTGTGTGTGTGTGTGTGTGTGTGTGTGTGTGTGTGTGTGTGTGTGTGTGTGTGTGTGTGTGTGTATGTATATATATATATATATATATATATATATATATATATATATATATATATAGATAGATATACACACCCATAATTACATGGAGATATACCTCTCCCTCTCTGTAGTACAAATGCATACATACATAGACAGACATATCTATAAATACCCACATATAGATATATACATATGCAGACACCCATACATCCATATGTCATTTTATATATATATATATATATATATATATATATATATATATATATATATATATTTATACAGCAATATATATAAATATATATATATATATATAAATATATATATATATATATATATATATATATATACACACACACACACACACACACACACACACACACACACACACACACACACATATATATATACATCTATATTATATACATGCATACACATACAGCTCTATATATATATATATATATATATATATATATATATATATATATATATATATATATATATATATACATACATATATATATATATCTATATATATATATATATATATATATATATATATATATATATATAGAGAGAGAGAGAGCTAGGATATGATACAGCAGTTAAGAATTACATATGTTCACAGGCCGTGCCAATGGGGGTGAGGGTTCCAATCAACAAACGTGTAACACGTTGCATCAACCCCCCCCCCCCTAGCTAAACAGGTGAAATATACAAACACACAATAAAAGTAAACAAACCACTGCTTCCCAGACTACAGGCAGGATGCTACCAGTGGGAGAGACCTACCAAGTCTAATCCTGAAACAAAGACAAGAATGTCCCTTGTGGGACAACCCAAAAATTCTTTGGATATTTGGGTTTCCAGCCATTACATGGATGTCCAATGGCAGGGTACAAATGTTCTCAAACTACAAGGTTGGGGAACTCTGATGATCCATGGGGTGAGATAACATATGTGATGGGTCCCTAGAAGTGGGGAGTAGCAAGTATGTACTGGTGTGGCCAGACCCGACCTGCACCCGGAGTAAGGAAGAGTGCCAAAGAGGAGGTACAGGTGGGGAACTACGGGAATGTAATTATGGGTCTATGCATGCAGGTGTTGGCTGGAGTGGTTCTATGTGGACAGCTCCAGGGATGTAAGCAATAGTGTGCATTGGGCAGACCCTACACCTAACAAGCAGCCACGTCTGGTACGAGTCCCACAGCAGCAATGTCTAGTTTACAGGGAAAAGGGTGGAATAACCAGATGTGTTATCGCAAACCCACTAAATGACACCAAAGAACACATGGCCGCAACACCCCACTGTAGGCAAGTAAGCCAAACTAATTGGCATCACAAGGTATTATTGCAGTCCTCACCCCCACCCAGGGGTGTGAGTGTCCAGACCTACCCTGAAATGCAGGGTATATACACAGCTGTCGATGTAGAAGAAATGGCCAGCTGTGGACCTTCCCATCAGCCATCCTGCACATCCCTGGACATGTCCCCTACTATCAGCCCCTCTGTGTAGCTCAATAGCACCACTTACCTATCAACCCCTGTTTCATTTGCAGTAATGTTCACAGTCACAAGTAGGTGACACCCTCCACACAACTATATTGGCAGAATCTGGGACCCCCAACCCAGGTGTATTACCGCAGCTGTCCCAGACTACACATGCAAATAACTCATGAAGAGAAAACTCAAGCAAACTTGGATCAGCACCTGCTCACCACCTGTTGAAGTCCACCACCCCCCAAATAACAGTCCATAGCCCTACACCAACTACTGACACTGACACATCCTGTCCTGCCTCGCATACGTATCCCAACACCCTGCAAACCTGCACTACTGCCCCCCACCAATCAGTCGAACGGCCTACTATACAATTAAAATGTCCCCTACTCCACCTACCTCCCTACACATTCACTATTCACATCTACTCTACAACACATGTATGGCATAACTAAACCTAACTCTAATACCTGAGTTTAACCTATCCAAAACTGCTGAACTGGAATCCCACTTAACCTTACACTGACCTTCGTGACTAGTCATACCTGACATGTACACCTGACTTAAATGTGTATAATACCAACATGTACATGAAGTAGCATGGGGGTATACAGCAGCAAGTGGGAGTATGCCTGTTTGGGTGGTGGTAAGCAATGCCCACACTAGTTAAGCAATGTGGAGGCCAACCCATTGTAAGTCTCCATGACCGGAGGTCATCAAGTCTGACCCTCATGCACACCAGCTCATACCCGCCTATAATTCCCCTATAGTGCCTTAGGCACACTGTAACCCAGAGAGAGAAATGTGTGGAGGTGTGATATGGCAGGGCTAGCAACTGGACAATGGATGGATGCTGTGTACATAGAGCTCGGGGGCCATGGAAAGGGAGCATGGGTATGACATTAAGGTAGATTAAATTAGGCAGAACTGCAATAGTGTAGGGGGCAGCGCATCCACCTAATGCACACCCAGTCCCGGTTCGAGTCCCACTGCAGCACATTCTATGTCCATGTGACATCGGTATATTAACATAATTTTGCTGTATAACCTACTAAATAACATTTACACTTGAACAGAAGTACTGCATTACACATAGACCCACTCACTATTCAAAGTTCATGAGACGACACACAGGTATGTATACACAGACAACCTTTAATGGTGTATAATTTACAATAATGTATGCCATTACCTACAGCACATAGATCTGGATGTATTTAATCAGTGAGGAATTCAAGGCCCACACAGAAAAGTAGATGCAGACAGTGCGGATATATAACATACTATGCTGTCCAGGCCAAGCCCGTCAATTCGTACAGCTGTAGACAAAAGATTTGCCATCAAGATAGGTAACAATAAACGATAACAAGATACTGAACAACCCCTAACCGTATCACAGCAGGACAGAGCCAGCCATATATGTGGAGGACAGAGGCAGGAACACAGGACCATACTCATAATATTGTTGTTACACACTCTGCAAATTGCTGGTGTTACAGGATTCATTGCAACATACGCTTATGCAGGAATAATACATCAGGAACACAACTGGAAGTAGCCATGTACTGATAGCATGCAACAGACAAATTGCCGGAGATATATCTAGGACAAGACCTGTGTGGTGCATAGGAGAAAGCAAACAGACAATCCACTGGCCATCATGTGGATAGGTCCACTGTTGAGAGCTATGCAGACAGACTGAATTCCATCCTAAACTACTATATACAAGCAAACACTGCAAGACCAGCAATATACAATGCACATAACAACACTACTCACTGTGTCTGTAGGTCTGGAACTTCTTAAGATTGTGTAGTTGTCCTGTCTGCAAGCCCCGCTGTAATAGGTACTGCAACCTGCCATCTGTAACACTGCTGCCCACATACAGGAAGGATGTCCTCCACACTGGAAAGGTGAAGGGCCAATGCCCACATGAGTAAACAATTTATAGTACTGGATTGCCATGACAATGGTTAACTGAATTACTACAAAGCAAGCTGCACGCAGTCAGCAAATGTTGCACACTGATTGGTGCAGAACCCATCATCTAATCATGTGCATAACCTACAAAGGCCATGCTAAAATTCATTCAAACCAACTCATTCGCTCTACTGGAGAGGGAGAGAGAGAAAAAAAATTATAAAATGAAACTCACACAGTGGGAAACAAATACCTACAAGCCACAACCAGGAAGGTGTCACACCCATCCAAATAATAAAAGGTATGTAAAACATAACTGTATGTAATTTAATGTAGTATGTGGTATAGATTAATAGGATATATGATGAAGAATGTTTGATATGTGCCATCTGTAATGATGTCCCACTGAACAACTGCTTTGGACAATACTGTCTATCCCTGTAAGCAGTGGGACATACCCGCCAACTGTGCAGATCAGCAATGAATGACAAAGATGTCAGCCATAATATCTGTGTATGTTATGTTAGTGTGGACAATAGCTGGTGGTGGATGTACTGCCGTCATGATAGACACATGGGTGTCAGAGCACACCACTTGATGGACAGTCATGTTAATGTGTAATGTAGCATGCACAAATACCATAGGTGTGTAATAGGCATACCAGCAATCTCACACCATATTTGCCACCCTAATGTTAGTCTGTGATCACATGTGGCACATGTCTGTGTTGCAGCAAGGCAGAACAGTGCAGCTGTGAATGAAAGACAGTTAAAGAATGTGGATCAGATGTCTGTATGCACTCCACATATTTTTGTGATACAGAAAGTGACGTGTATATGTACAGATAAAAAGAAATAAAAGGATGGAAAGTCCGAGTGCTGAGCATTTTTGGATGTCATATGGGGGGAATGTTGACAGTTTTTTCTTTAGTGTATTGGCACAACCTTTTGGTGGAGGGGGTGATAATATAGGAAGTGAAGCATTTAAAAGCAGACTGGTAAAACTGGAGACAAAAATTATTATTAATCTGGGTACTTTATATCCTAGAGGGTTGAATTTGGAAGTTAATTGGGACTTATAATATTTAATGTATAGATGAATAGGTAGGGAACAATAGAAGATGGCATAATAAATTTTAAGTAGGAAAAGTGTAGTGGCACATTTAATCATTGTTGGTGGGATAAAACTTAAATATTAGTGGGCACCATAAGCATAGGACATTCAATGGAAAATGGTGAAATGGAAAAAGTAATAAGTTATTTACATTTATTATATAAAGAAAATTTATAATGGAAATGTGTAAAAAAATGTGTAACAACTCTATAAAAGTGAGAGATGTTTTTTATATCTGTGTGAGGCACCTTTATCATTTGGGTAATTAAAGCCATTAATAAAAGGAAGTGAATGTATTTAACTAAATGAATGTGATGTGGAATAAAGAATTGTAGCCGTAGCTGTGCTCATGCTTGGTTTATTCTAAATTTATTGAGGAGAATTCCTGTGGTGTGTTTCCTGGTTTTGGCTGGGGACAGTGGTGGTTTGTTTCCAGATACACAGACAGTCATATAGACATAGGTATATCAACAATGTACAACATATATCTACACATATATGTATATTTATACACATATATATAGTGGCACTGACAATGGCATGCAGGCGAAATAGTCTGTAACAGGCCAGCAAAGATAAGTGTCCCCACAGGGAGCATGGCTGCAAACACATAGCACAAAGCGTGGCACATACACATAGCACAAAGCTTGGTTCAGTACAACACGTCCCAATGGTAGGTAAGCAGCTGACATAACAATTGCAGTCTGTGAACGGTTTGATGTTTGGTGGCTCAGACCTGTTTCCATCCTTATGTCTTCCAGGAAGCATGTCGCATAGCCATCTTCCTGTGTACAGTGCCGCTGAAACAGCTATTGTTATCGACCAACTGGTACAGCACTACATATTGCTGTTTGGCTGGACAGCCCACAACCAGCAGGAGAGGACCGCCCTGTGGAACGAGCTACTCCACAGGGTCAGTGATGTTGGACTGCATAACCGCAGCTATGAGCAGGTCCGGCATCATTGCACCAACCTGCTTTGCCATGTACATCAGCATGCAGCTTCCATAAGGGGGACCATATCGGAACAGGGGGCAACCCACCCATCCACCCCTCACCCATGGTGGAGGAGCATCTCAGCAGCCTTGTGGCACCTGTCCGCCTGCAGCATCAACACCTGGCAGGGCACATCTTGGAGGTGGGTGCCAATGACACACCAGCTGAGGAGCATGCAGGTAAGGCCCCAGGGCACATCGGTACCCCACCCATGTGTATGCATCTGCATCTCTACAGGTACATCATACAAAACTGAGATGTCATATACATAGTCTGCTGCTGTGTAGTAGTAATAAACAGTTGTGTATAAGTTGTAATATTGTGTAATTCTACTGTTGATGTAACTTAATGCTGCACTCACCTTTTATGAATGCCACAGTGGTGGCCACTGACATCAGCTTTCACACACTCCAATGTAGGTCCCGCCAGGTAACCACCACAGCAGCAGCCCATAGCCAGTGAGTATGGTTCGTGTTCATGCATGATGATAAACTGGGCATGAAATAGCTATGGGATATCCCATGCACACATCTAACACACCTACCCATACTGCATGCTGCACATGTTCACGTTTTTTTTGCTGAGAAATGCACTGCATCACAGTAGAAACCATGCTGGTGTATGGAAAGGGTACAACAGACACATGCAAGATAACTAACATCTTGTCAACGTGCAATGTGTCGACAGGGGTATGAAGTGTGGCAGGACACTCGGTCTACAGTAGGGACATGTGTGACTCAGCACCACCATGGCTGCAGCTGCACATGATCAGGTTAAACCTGACTCCACAGCACTCGTGACAGCAGTGTGTGCACTCCAAGAGATGTGCATACGAGTAGACCTTGCAACCATGCAGTGTTCTAGGACAAGTGTAGGGCACCCCTCACAGCCATGGTAAGGTCTGCTGATTGTCAGTGTAATAGTCATGTACTGGTCATATATGCACTGCTGATATTGTGATCTGTAACACAGACATCAGGCATCCACAACTGATAGCTGTTCACATATCATCCCAGGTATGAGTTGCTACAACACATAGGGGCTATAAGCATTGGAGCTGACATAACTAACACAGTACTATAGATGCATCAATGGTATCTACACCTGTGAGGTATGGTGCACAGTACAAGGCAGGGTGCAGAACAGGTCCATAGTAACACTTTGTAAATGGGTGCAGTGTTAACATGGGGAAGGACAATCACCTACCAACAAAGCCCATGCCTCATACACATGCACACTGCCACTAGCATGATGTCACTATACTTGCACTGCATGCTCCATATGTAATGTATGTTGACAGAAGGGTAATGGGAGGACTGTGTGTACAAATGCTGTACAAATCCACATGTAGGGGTGTGGGGGGTGTGTGTGTGTGTGTTTGTGTGTGTGTGTGTGTGTGTGTGTGTGTGTGTGTGTGTGTGTGTGTGTGTGTGTGTGTATGTGTGTGTGTGCATGTGTGTGTCCATATATGTACAGGCGATAGTGGGATTGACCACATGGTGGTACTTCCCATTGAGATTGTGCTGTACATAGAGTGAGATATAGGACACCAGGACAACCTGTCAGGTATGTGAACACAGGACAGCTGATAGTATATCAAGGTCTGTAGCATGGAGCATGCATTGAGAGGTGCAGTACATACCAGGTATACACATCATATTGCCAGCAGCAGATAGGTAACCGGCTACCCACATATACAGCACTACAAATGCAATGGGGAATTACCACAGCACATCAGTGAGTTTATCCAGGTAGCACTATTGTCTGCATGATGGGTCGCTTGCGCAGCAGATGAGTCATGGACTGGGCAAGACTATAGTATGAGGCTTTGGTGTGTGACATATGTAGTGAATGTAGCAGCCCCAACCATATAGGGGCCTTGTACATCATTAGTGCCCATACACAGGGTAATACAGGGTGACAGCAGTGAGGCCATGTACAACCTACTCTACCCAAGTCAGGGAGGCGATGGAGCAACAGGTCAGGTGTTGTAACCACACGGGTAGGCATGGAAAGGAATGATATGTTAATGGGTTGTAGTGATAGATATATATTAGCAAGTGTCATGCAGGATGGGGAACATATCTAACTGACTGTGGGACTGTCTGGAAACTCAGGGAAAGTGAGGTAGTAAGGTGGCTGTCAGTGTGAGTGTGTGTGAGTGTGTGTACTGTTATGCACTGCTATACAGGTGTTAATGTGTGTATTTGTTTTCCCCACAGGTGGCGAGGTAGATCAGAGTCCCTCCTGCATGCAAAATGAGGTAGGTGTCCCAACAGACACCGATGATGATGATGTTATAGGTGAGGAACAGGTAGGGTTGTCAGAGGCCGACACTGCACCAACATGTGTCATCACCCTCCTAGCCACCCCAAGCCTGCACACAGTTATAGTGCCCCTACAAACCCCATCACATGTGGCCATAGCAGAGGGACAGTTGGTGCTTGGTGGCAATGACCAGGAAAGTGTGGTGTCCATGCCAACTGTATTGGGTCACAGTCAGCATAGCCAGATGTACAGAAGGCCTCGTCATCGGTAGATGTACTATGGTGCTTGTGGGATGACCACAGGTCATTATGCCCCTGGCAGAGGTGCCAAAACTGCTACCACCAAAAGCATGTTTCAGGCCATAATAGAGGCACAGGCACATATGGAAATGCACACTAGACAGGGCCTGAGGCTGCAGAGGTCTGCTTTCGCAGCTGTAATTGGCAACCTCCATAAACTCGCTGGTGCCTTCTGTGTATATACCGAGGTCATGGATAGACCGTGGGGTGATATGGTTGGCCTCCTCGACAGTGGTATGTCTGTGCTAGAACATGTGGTGGGAGTGGTGTGATGGCCACGTGGATGTAGGCCAGAGACACCAGCAGCTGGCAGTCAATGTGAATGTGCCAGGATGTGCAGCCACTCCCGTAGTGGCAGCACCAACCCCAGCACACCACAGGGGCTGCTGTCCACACCACACCACAGCAGGCCTCGTGCGCATGGCCCTGGGCAGTCCCAGGGGGGGCATGGTTCCAGCAGACATATGTCATCATCAGGAGAGAGTAGGACCTCAAGGTCTGTGCCTGCATGTGCCCATGGAACCCCTGGCAGGCACAGTCAGCATGTCCATGGCTGGAGCCAGTGAACTGCACACCCTACCTATGGTCTGCAGCTGTCCAACATTACCCATATAGGGCAGTCACATGGCAGAACTGTGTGCATGCATACCCACACACTATGCAACCACACCTAGGGCAACCCCATCACCATGCTCCAATCAAGGAACCACACCCCTCACCCACACACATGGTGACACATGTTTGGACTACCCTCAGCCTCTGGCACACCTGCAACACACCCTGTGCATATGATGATACCTGTGCCACATCCCTGTCATCCATACATCAATGCAGAGACAGACTAACATAGTTTTGATGCACACGGTGACTGTGATTGAGTGCTGAAATGTACTGCAGTGTAGAATGTAGTCAGAGGTAATGTGTACTGCATCCATGCCAGGTAGTGTAGCCATGCCGCTAAAATGATGTTCACACATCCTGTGCATATGATGATACCTGTGCCACATCCCTGTCATCCATAACATCAATGCAGGGACAGGCTAACATGGTTCTGATGCACACGGTGGCTGTTGTAGAGTGCCACAATGTACTACAGTGTAGAATGTAGTCAGGGGTAATGTGTACTGCATACATGTCAGCTAGTGTAGCCATGCAGCTAAGATGACATTCACACACCCTGTGCATATGATGATACCTCTGCCACATCCCTGTCATCCATAACATTGATGCAGGGACATGCTAACATGGTTCCGATGCACACAGTGATTGTGATAGAGTGCCGCAATATACTGCAGAGTAGAACGTAGTCAGGGGTAATATGCACTGCATACATGTCAGGTAGTGTAGTCATGCAGCTATGATGCATCTCAGCTGTTGGTAACATCAATTGATATCCCCATTCTGTCATCCATTTGTGCTGTAGGCATACATGTGTCAACAGTAGGATGGCCTGCAGTCATATTCTACAGAGGTATGTCAGTGTGGTGATACCATGGCCGTGATATATGTCGTGTGCAGTTGCACACATACCACAGGTATCTATAACAGTTATTGGCTGTGCAAACCTGACTGGTGGCCTGCTGGTACAGGTATAAGTTGCACCCTTATGTCAACCCATCCAGATAAACACACATCCTTACTTGGTGACACTGTGTCTAGACCCCAACCCGGGTATGTAGTGCTACTGAACTGTGTGGCTGTCATTGCACACACGACACCAACTGTAGGGTGAGGTGTGTACCAGGTTATGTGCTACATGCAGACCATCAACAGACACGTACAATATGGTAATGGGGATGTAATGTTTGTATATGGAGAATACATAGTGTGTCATACCATCATATACACATTGACTGATACATAACAGGTAGACACACATCTTAGAGACCTGGTTGTATAGTTGCTAACTAACTAGTCCATGTGTCCAATGTGTTACAGGTTGGCTGCACACAGCACATGTGTAACTGGGCTGTATCCTGTTATCTGCTACCTGTATGGTTGATGGTGACATTGACCACCTGAGAGCGGTACGTGGGCCATATACCAGGTGTACCATGGTGTAAAGACAGTGTACACAGCACCCACATCCCTCACTGGATATTGTACACACTAGAACCCTTCTTGATACACTGACATACCCACTATCACACATTGACCAAGACGCAATAACAACCCATTGCACATCACAACAGTGGTACCACAGGGCTATGCATGTGATGCACATGCCACAGGTATAGTAGGGTGTTGCATTGCATTGCCACACCTATGGGTGACAACAATATCCATACTACTGTGTGGCAATGTGTATTGTAATAGGAGTATGTGGACTCGGACTGGTGTACCCTACAGATATGCAGACATACACACATACACACACGTGGAAGACCTCAATGGGATTCCCATGCCTACCAACTTATTGGTACAACACTGTTGTGCTGATACTGCAAGGCACATGTAGCTGTTAGGGAGAGGAGTGTAACAGGCTACATGTTACATTAATGGGGTTGAGAGGCACCACACACTATATGAGTTGTATGAGGTGTACAAATAGGTATCCTTCCAGCAAAACACATCTGCCCTGCAATACACTACCAAGTATTGGAGATCTCATAACCAGGGCTAGTGACAACATGGGCACATGATGTTACCTGTACTACATCCCACCTGTATGATGTCAGGCTGTTATTGGTAACATATCATGAAGTACAGTCTGGTTCCCATGGGGAAAGTATTATGTAGAAGCCGTCAACATTAGCAGGCTTCAGATACACAGACACAGATATGCAGGTACAGGTATACATATTTATATATATAAATATATATATATATATATATATATATATATATATATATGTGTGCATATACATGTGACTACACATACACATGCAGTTATATGTACAGTACGATACATAAGTGGTAGGTGCACACAATATGGAACAGCCACTATGTCTACAGTTGACCCCTGAATGACTGGACACTGTATGTGCCACCCATACAAATGACAATCGTTGCCTGTAACATACACACACAGTGAGGTCATAGTTAGAACAATGCCCACAGGTTTGCAGACATGGAAACCTTTCATCGTGTACTATTATAGTTCTACATGCCATGCCATATAGCTGTTCAGACACTGACAACTATATCAACAGAGTGATGCTACAGTGGGCCAGTTACAGTCATACAGTAGGCTGGAAAGGTTTACAGCTGTTGCTGTAAAGGCCAAACCATTCACATTGTACAATAGGAAAGACACACTGGGCCACAGGATACCTAACAATCAACAGTATGTACTCCAGGTGTGTAGTTCAGCAGCCTATATCTGCACACTGTACAAACACAGTAGGTGGTATAGACGTTCGATGACCACATGTGTTGTAACTGCTACATAACATGACATAACTGACACTATCACGAGCATACCAACACACAGAACAGTTTGTATGGCAGGGGTCAGTAGTTCTGTAGTACCCAGATCCATGTCAGTAATGTGTATATAGATGAAGTATATGGTACTGTACATCCAGATACCTTAAGGCAGCTCAGCCCTGATACCCCCACATTTTGTAGCAGCCTAGGTCCTTTCTGGTGCTCCCTCCTAGACTCAATAATACAGGGCCATATGCCACTGTTACCTACACTGGGCTCTGCAGTGCATGAGGGCACACATGTATTGTGTAGGTGGTGCCCACACATATATGGCCTCATTCCCACCATATGTGTGTGGTTACAATGGCAGTGGACTGATGGCAGACATGGTAGTGTGTTATACTCCCAGCCCACTATGGATCAACCAACGACATCATGACATATGTGCAAAGCTTGGTATGTAGGTGATGGACAGAGGCTGGAATACATGCACATATGTGGACAACTGTTGTCATACACTATGCAAGGTGCAGGTGTTACATGATAGCCTGTAACATACCCTTAGTCAGGGAATTGCCGGTAGAGATGGTCATGGATGTAGTCATGTACAGGTAACACGCAACACACACACTGCCAGTGTATTATCTGACACAAGACCTGTGTGGTGGACAGACAAGACATGATAGGCACAGCTACGGCCAGCATAAGGGTAGGCCCACACTTGTGTGCTATGCGGACGGACTGCATTCCATGGCAAACTAGTATGTACACCCATGATGTGGGAATCTATAGTGGGTGGTTGCCATGACAGTGTTAATTGGGTGTAGTACACATGTGTAAATGTATATTTGGCTATCTGGATATGTATATGTGCATATATTCCCACTATATGTCCTGGACATGAAGTGTAGGTCAACTCCAGCCCGTATGTTCCCAATGTCATAGTTGCAGCGGATGTCAGGTATCTATAGCAGGTATACTAGTAGACTATTGCTACTGTCATTGGGATTGTCTTCACAGACATGGTGTGTGTGGGTGGTCATATCTGCTCATAACATGGGTGCCACTGGTTATTGAACAACATCCAAAGGACATCAGTGTATAGTACCACTGCTAGCACATAATGCCACTGTGGACTGAAGCAGAGATATTGGCCAATATATGTGGAGGGTCTGACACAGTCTGTACAGTCCAGAGGTATACACATAAGCCCTTAGTGCTACAAATGTGTACCATGCCTGACAATATGGATGTGGATGGCCATGTAGATGAGTATAACACATAACGACGGGTATATGATGTCCACCATAGGTCATGCATTCACACACTCCTGCCTGGCCTGTAACGGTATGACCACTGGTACAGGGGTGCCATGGCCACATAATACACAATAGGTATTGACATACATCTGCACTGCATCCCACTGCCCTATCTGACTTACATGACTGTTAGGGGAGGTCCGGCAATGAGATATCTGGCTAGTATCTGCACATGACATCCCACTGAGTAGGTACACTCAGCTGCTAGGCATGTCACAATGCACTGTGCAGGCTGCAGGCAGACTGGCTCAACACTGACCTACACCTCCCGAGGGGGAATGCACATGTACCTGCATATAAAGCAGGCTCAGCAGGCATGTCACAGCACAGGGTAAGATACACCTGTGTGACAGTGCATATCCATAACCAATGTGAACACAGCCACAGCCACAGCCACATATGGTTAGCTAGTATGGTATTACAGTATATGGACTATGTGTTTGACACCATCCTCATATGTGCCACTCACAGACTGACCCTACATATACTGGCCTGCTACACAGTTTTGTCTGGTGGCTATCTGTGGTATGGGATATGTGTGCTTATGGCCCACCACTATAGTACCATACAGTAAGGCAACATGCAACATCTGATAGTAGGGGAACTAGAACAATGTCATCTACCACAGTCTGTACACAGGCTAAGGTACATATCAACACTACACACACTGTTGATATTAACCATAGGTACACAGACCTCAATACTGTACAAACATCCACATAATGTGCAGGTAATGTCATGTAATGTAACCCCTACTGTACATAACATGTGTAGCAGTCAGATATATCAGTGGCTTGTTTTCAGATATGATGCCACAAAGTATGGTGTACAGCGCATATGCACCACTTTATGTACGACATATGTACAAAGGTTGACAGAGGTGTGGCTGGGAGCACATACACAGGGCCAATATTGACATGTTGCTGTGATAACCACATACATTTACTGTTGTTACAGGGTTCTTGCAACATATGTCCTTTGAGGGATATTATGTCTGCAACTACCACAGCTTTCTCCATCTACTGACTGCAATCCTCACACTACCTTCAGCAGTTGACAGGTAGATGCTCCATGGATGACACATGCAAGCATGGACACAACACTGCCCAGGCTGCAGATGACCCTGCAAATGGAGATTCCCCATCAACATGGAACTGACATGGCAGGTATTGAGACATGTACAACAGCCATATCCG
The DNA here is from genome assembly GCF_019279795.1 of Protopterus annectens. Lineage (NCBI taxonomy): Eukaryota > Metazoa > Chordata > Ceratodontiformes > Protopteridae > Protopterus > Protopterus annectens. The sequence continues at coordinate 916,378,818 of NC_056734.1, forward strand.
CCACACACTATGAAAGCAACATTGCTCCAAATGCAGTATAGCAGCACTTACAGTCTGTAGTCAGGTCAGGCACATCCACCTCCTGTTTGTTGCACTGTTTCCACAGTTCATGTTGTTAGAGGTACACCACAATCCATCTGAGATGCTGTTTGGCACATGACAGATCTAGCTCCTGCTTACAGTGGGTCAAACACCACCATGATGCTCCTAGGTATTGGAGTGTGTTTCCATACAATTGGCTATGGGAATTTTACCACAGCTGTTTCACATGCAATCAGCTAGGGGAGGGCTGTGGTTCCTGCAGAGGCCATCAGCTGATCATGAGCATTACTTACATTACACATGCTGCTGCCTAAGCAAAGCAGGTGTAGGTCTTCATGTCCACCTGAGAGGGGATGGGGGATGCAGACAGAGGCAAATATGTGTCAGGGAGTGATGGGAGGGTAAAACTGAAGCATGTTTGTGTCACACATCTAGCAGCACAGGGAATTAATCCCTGACAACTATGTAGTGCTCGCAAAGTTCGCTGCAATTATTGGATGCGCCACATGGGTTACTTGTTGTGGAGCACTAAGAACATACATATGATGGTGAGTGACATCTGCAACAGGGATACAGTAGCTGTACAGTAGGTGACATACATGTGCCTATCGGCATGAACAGGTGCCAGCGGCAACACAGCCACACTCTCACAAGGACACACACACATTCACACTCGTGGCAGGGCTAGGTGTCCAACTCATTGGTTGTGGGATTGCCACATCACATCACTGTGCAGGTATCACATGCACCACACAGGTCATATGGGGCTGTACAGGCGAAGCATATGAGAAGGTGTCTGACATCAGACAGCATGCTGCACTATGGCCATGGGGGTTGTAGGGAGAGTGGATGTAAAAATCTGCAGCATGCAACACACACACAAACACACAGGGTGCCACTACTGACATGCATGGGTGCATGTCTGTAAAGGTGTGTGGAGTTCGACTGCACCAGGCAGCTTTCCAAGGCTAGGCGATGGGTGCATCTTGGCATCAGGCCACATGATGATGGTCTGCATTGTGGCTCAAGGATGTAGTGTCTGCATTTGCCCAGACAGGCAGGTATGGTATCCCCCATCCAGTCACCTGGGTGACTACTGTATTTGGGCAATGCTGTGCATCACTTGTCATGTCTGTGTTCCTTCATCCATGATATGGATGGCATTTGGGATGTTCATACCTCCCACATGCATGTATAGTGACATGTGGAACTGCACCTGGGGTGTCTGGCTCATATTGTGAACACAGATTATCATCAGATGTGCCAGTCCTGGCCACCTGTGGTGGGAGCTGGTAATGGCCAGCAGCTTTACCCTGCACCTACATGGAGTGCATGCTATCAGCATTCCTTGGTGTCAGTGGCATCTGCCCATACAGGCATGTTGTCAGGCATGGTATGTCCATTGTGGTTCACATGTGATGGCACCACAGGTGTCCATTGGGAAACATGGGGGAGGTGCACTGTCTGCATGTATGGGCATATTGGACAGATGGACTGGGTGTCATGCCATCTGTGGCCCACCACTGTCACTCCATAGTTACTATCAATGGCCAATATGCAGTGTACTACCCACATATTGGCTGTTACCTAGGCATGTGTGTGTGTGTGTATGACACATGAGGTGAGAGTGTGCTCTGGGTTATACTGGGGTTGTTAACTGTGATTGCCTGGCCTTGATGTCACATGTCTGGGTATGGCTGTGCACCCTGGCCTCTCAGCCATATCACATGTGTTATCCCTGTACAGTGAACATTGTGATATATAGTATGGCCACCATATAAGAAATATGCAAAACCTACCCGACATTGGCCACAGGTGTCACACAGTCACAACCACTTATACACAGCATACGGGTTACAAATACACTCACACCTGTCATGTTTGCGAGTAGAACCCCTACCTAACTAGTGTATTACACTAAAGCACTAGGCAGTTATAGTACGTGCCAGAGATATTACTGGAGTAGGCCTTGCCCAAAAGTATATTTCACACTGACTGACATCAGCAAGATTGCCAAAGTAGGGCATTTGAAATGGCTGTGAGAGACTAGCCTAAAGTGCATTGCTCCCTACACAGACAGTGCCACAGACAATACATCCAGAAGTTCCATGTGTGGGGATGGAACCCAACCACACTTCTAATTCACAATACAGCAGTATGCAGTTGCAGGACATGCTATGCTGATTACTGGTTTACAACCTCCCCAGAGGTGTATTTCTATGTGTGTGACATTGGCAGCTTTGCCAAAGGTGGGTATGTAAAATGTGAAGGATGTGAGTACTCTAAAAGCATTGCTCTCTACACAGTCAGACATGCACACAAACACAGACAAACGCGCACACTTGCCACATCTGGGGTTTGACCTCCTACCTAACTACATTATCCCACCACAGTAGTACACAGTTACAGCATGTGTTACAGAGATTACTGGGCTAAAGCTTTCCCAGGGGAGTATTTCTAGGTGGGTGACATCAGCAGCCTTGCCAAAGTTGGGTATGTGAAATGTAAGGGATGTGAGTACCCTAAAAGCATTGCTCTGTACACAGTCAAATATGCATGCATGCACACACAGTTGGGGGGGGGGCTAGAACTTCCAACTAACTTCTTAATCACACAATGGCCATACAATATTATAGGACATGCTATGGAGATTACTGGACTATGACCATCTCAGGGGTGTATTTCAAGTTGTGTAACATCAGCAGCCTTGCCAAAGGTGGGTATTTGACCTGTAAGGGGTGTAAGTAGACTAAAAAGCATTGTTCTCTACACAGTCAGTGACAGACAGACATGCATGCATGCATACACACACACAGACTCACACACTCAGAGTTGCCATGTCTGGGGTTTGGCCTCCTACCTAACTACATTATCACACTACAGCAGTATGCAGTTACAGCATGCTCTACAGAGATTACGGGGCTACAGCTTTGCCAGGGGAGTATTTCTAAGTGGGTGACATCAGCAGCCTTGTCAACGTTGGGTATGTGAAATGTAAAGGGTGTGAGTACCCTAAAAGCATTGCTCTCTACACAGTCAAACATGCACACATACACACACAGTTGGCAGGTTGGGGGCTAGAATGCCCAACTAACTCCTTAGTCACACTATGGCCATACAATGTTACGGGATGTGCTACGGAGATTACTGCGCGAGGTGTATTTCAAGTTGCGTGACATCATCAGCCTTGCCAAAGTTGGGTATTTGACTTGCAAGGGGCGTGAATATCCTAAAGAAATTGCTCTTTGCAGAGTCAGACATGCAACAAACACAGACACGCCCTCCACATCTGGGGTTTGACCTCCTACCTAACTACACTATCACACTACAGCAGTACACAGTTACAGCAAGTGCTACAGAGATTACTGGGCTAGAGTTTTCCCAGGGGAGTATTTCTAGGTGGGTGACATCAACAGCCTTGCCAAAGTTCGGTATGTGAAATGTAAGGGGTGTGAGTACCCTAAAAGCATTGCCCTCTACACAGTCAGCCATGCATGCATACACACACAGTTAGCAGGTCAGGGGTTCAAACTCCCAACTAACTCCTTAATCACACTATGGCCATATGATGTTACAGGACGTGCTATAGAGATTACTGGGCTTTGATTGTCCCAGAGGTATATTTCAAGTTGCGTGACATCAGCAGCCTTGCCAAAGGTGGGTATTCGACCTGTAAGGGGTGTGAGTAGCCTAAAAAGCATTGCTTTCTACACAGTCGGTGACAGATAGACACGCACACATATGCTCACACAGACTTACACATGCAGTTGCCACCTCTGGGGTTTGACCTCCTACCTAACTACATTATCACAATACAGCAGTACACAGTTACAGCATGTACTAAGGAGATTACTGGACTAGAGCTTACCCAGGAGTGTATTTCTAGGTGGGTGACATCAGCAGCCTTGCCAAAGTAGGATATGTGAATAGTAAGGGGGTGTGAGTAGCCTAAAAGGCATTGTTCTCTACACAGTCAGTAAGAGACAGACACATTCACACACACACACACACACACACACACACACACACACACACACACACACACACACACACACACACTTGCCAGGTCTGGGGTTAGAACTCCTACCTAATTAGTCTATCACACTACAGCAGTGCACAGTTTCAGGATGCACCATGGAGATTACTGGCTTACAACTTTCCCAAAGGTGTATTTCACATTGGATAACCTCAGCAGGCTTGTCAGGGTATCGCTATGGGGTGGTCAGTGTGTGCATGGCCCATACACCATTCATGTAGGGGTGACACGCCACAGGCAACCACACACGGGGGTCATATGTCACAGATGCATGTATAGGGCACCTAGCTGACTACGTCCTTGTACAGCCATGTTGTGCAGCTGGCACATGGGCCACATAGTCTGTGGTGCTGACAGATATTGGTCATTAGTAACTGCAGTGTGTGACATCTGCACCTGATGTTTTTGGGGCCCTTTGGCTGTGTGCTCAGTGGGACAGGTGTGGATGGCTCCTTGTCACAGTCACCCTCTTCCATACATCTGTATCCATCTACCTTTCATGTATTATGGTGTGTTGTCCTTGCATATATGTCTGTATTCCTATCCACTGTGTGTGCAAGGCATGAGTGGTGCATACTGACATGTGTTTGCAGTAACAATTGCAATTGCTGGATATGTCTGGTCCACTGGTGTTTGCATACATGGCCTTCATGTATTTGCGTGTGTGAGCATGCCCAGTAAGGCCATTTGTTTTGCATGTGTGGAGCATGTCCGGTGGCTTGTACTGCACGGCTGACCTTTGTGTTGTACACCGACAGGTAGCATTCTGTGTCTGCAGGGTATCCACTGATCATTTGGCATTGACTGTTGCAACATGTCTGCATAGCGGGGGGTACACCTGACTATTTCTATTCTTCTACACAGGATTGGGGGGATGCATCTGACTGTTACTATCTTTCTATGTGGGGTTGGGGGCACACCTGACACCTGTACACATTTGCTAGGACTATACTGGTATGTCCTGTAGTCCATTTCAGTCAGTTGTCTTACCTATCGTGCTGGCTACGCCATACCAATCTTCTACCGTTCTTATCTTTTGATTGCATACACATTCATTTCTGACTTCCTAGCCACCACAACTGACATCCCACTACCTGGCCTGCTGTAGTCTGTCCATGTAGGCCTGGGTGGGGTCATCCATACCCCTCATTCAGAGGCCATAGTACGACATTTGTTTGTGTTTGTCTACAACTGTCCTGCTGGCTTTGTCTGCAGTTGGGTATGTGACCCTCCTCCTGACTGGCATGTGTGAATCCCTTATCTTGCGGGTGTCTCAGTATTGCGGGTGGTGCTGCAGGGCTGCCTATGTTGGACGCACATAGTACACTGCCTACGCATGGCTAGGCACAGGTAGTGTAATGTTTGGCATCCCTTTTACTGTATGTGAGAGTCAGAGAGAGGTGCTATTCCCTGGGTCCCTCCCATGTTCATATGTTCACAGGTTCATAGGTAGGTACTAGGCTATCGGCCCTAGGGCCCATACAAGCCTAGCCAAAAAATGTACCCTGGCTTTCGCCACCCAAGAAAATTATTTTCCTGTGAGCCTGTCAAGCAGAGCCACAGAAGTGATCCCTGGGATGAATTTCCCATTTCCCATCCAATCATCAAGATTTTTCTTGAAGAGTGCTAATGAGGAGCTCTGTTTGACATAGATATGTAGTCTGTTCCAGAGTATTGCAAGTCTCTGGGACAGGAATCTATCCCTCCAGCATGTTCTGTTTATTGTGGTGACAAGGTTTAGGTCCCTAGAGCGTGTAGCTCAGAGGGATTGGGATTTCTATAAGTGGAGCATGTCCAACAGCTCTGGGTTTGACATAGCTTTGTATGTTAGGCAGAGATCGCCCCTGAGTAGACGATATGCAATGGAGTAAAGCTGTAGTTTTTTGAGATGGTCTGCATAGGGCATCTGTTTGAGGCCAGTAATCCTCTTTCTGGGGTATTTCTGTGGTCCTTCCAGTTGTTGTAGATGTCTTGTGAGGTCCATACCAAAAGGGGCATTGTACTCTATAATGGGTCTAATGAGTGATGAGTAGAGAGGAACAATGACCTCTTTTTTTCTGGATGAGAATCCTTTTATGATGAGATGAGCCATGTAGAAGGATTTCTTGACCACTGTGGTGATGTGATTATCAAAGGAGAGACTACTGTCCACCTGTGTCCCAAGGTCTCTTATCACATTTTCGGCATTACGTAGACTACCAGCTATGTGGTATTTCATGGGTACAGAGTTCTTATCAAAGGGGATGACAATACACTTTTTGGGAGTCAGTGTATTTTATTTATGTATTTATTTATTTATTTTACATTTGTTGACCAGGAAAGTACCGACTAGGTTCCACAGATCCTGTTTTCAGCAGAGGCCCGGGGAGAAATGCTCCAGAAGCATGTCTTTAGAATGTGGGAGGAAACCGGAGTACCTGGAGGAAACCCACGTGAACGCAGGGAGAACATGCAAACTCCACACAGAAGGCACCCCAGCCAAGAATCGAACCAGAGAACCTTTTGCTGAGAGGTGACAGCATTAACCACTGCACCACTGCGCCGCCCAATGTGCTATGCGTTCCTCTTTGCCAAGGTCAGGACATACTGGGCATGCCTTCTTCTGCCTATTGGGGCAGGCTCAGGTTGTTCCTCCTCTGAGTCACTCTGTGCCTGTGCAGGCCTTGGCATTGCTGGGGGGATATGTTGCCCTGCCCCTTGATGCTCCTGCTGCAGCTGTTTCCACAGGATCATGTTGTGTAGCATGGCACATACAAGGATGATTTGGGTGCATGTAGTTGGTGAGTACTGCAAGGCTCCACCGGATGTGTCCAGGCACCGGAACCATGACTTGAACATCTCAAACACACGCTCAGTTATGATTCTTGTTTGTGAGTGTGCCTCATTATGGCGTTCTTGTTTAGGTGTGTGTGCATTTCTGATGGGTGTTATCAGCCACGGCTCCAGTGCATATCCAGCATCTCACCCTAGGTGACCATGTGGGTTGTCCCCATTGGCAAATTTCCGGTACAGCTGCATCAGATGCCAGATGTGGAAATCGTGATAACTTCCAGGGCAGCCAGCACACATGTTCAGTATTATGCCCTGGGCATCACACATGACCTGGCAGTTGATGGAGGGGAAGCCCTTGTGGTTGATGTAGACCCTACCATGCTCACTGGGTGGTGCTTTGATGCATATGTGCGTGCAGTCTATTGCACCCACTACCTCAGGGTATTCTGCTATTTGCTGGAAGAGACGCATACTGCTGGCCAACGCCTCACGGGTGAGGGGGAAATATACATGCTCACCTAGATGTGCTGCCATGGCATCCAGGAACTGGTGGAGTACCCTGGATGCTGATGCCTGTGAGATCCCCATCATATCCCCAGTTGGTCTTTGGAAGGTACCTGTAGCTAGTATTCTTAGGCCTACACATACCTTCATTTCCACTGAGATGGGTTCCCCTCTGTAAGTTCTGTGTGTCAGACATGGCCAACACAGCTCAACAATCTGCTGTAGGAGGCCCCTGTCCACCCTATAGCCCTCCACTATCTCCAGCACATGTAGCCCTTGGTAGGTTACCCTGGGTCTGTACACTCTTCTCCCTCTCCTCACTGTGGGTTGGTCGGCAGCATTCCCATCCTCACCAACCTCAGTCTCTTCCACAAGTTGTATGATAGCTATTGCAGCCCCTAACATTTTGCTGTTGTGAGTGTTAAAAGTTCCCTGCTTGTTTAGACTGGTGGTGTAGGGTGTGGGAAAAAAAGGGGGTAGGTGTTTGCATAGTTTCTAGTGGTGTTTTGGGCTGGGCTAGTCTGCTACCTGTGTAATTGGCTGGTTCCGATACATTTCACCTGGCAGCGAACTTAGTACCTCTTGATTAACTTCCTACTGTTGCTTTCCCTTCCCATTGCCCTTCTGATTCATCCCAGGGGCATACCGTACAATCAGTATACTCCAATGTGCATGCTGCTGCTATTTCCTGGGTTCACTTCCTTTTTATTCCTGTAGATACCTTTGCATAGCACGCACACCCGCTTACACTTTGTCCTATGTGCTGGGCAGGTTTAGACATACACCCTGGCTTTGCTGTGTTAAGCTGGATGCAACCCCAAGCCACAGGGTTCCAATCCACTGTCAGTATGCCTGACACTCCCAGACATGATGGCACCTACCTCCTAGTCTTGAACTCAGCTATTCATACTCATACACTGTTGGGACCTGCCTCACATGCTGGGGAAAACTGGAACTCACTATCCTTCCCCTCATTTGCATGGAATTGCCTGCTAATGCATAGTTACATGTGTCACACTGTGCCTCCCCCCTTAGCAACCAGGTTTTCTTTTGCCTGACATTGACTTGCATGGTGGAATACTGCTTTTAGTTAGACTGCAGCTTTTAGGTTTATTTTCTTATTTCTCCACCGGTCCCATTTGCACGCCACTGCCCTATGTTTCAATGGCCGTGATCGATGGACATATCATAAAAGTTGTATTTTGTACATTTGGCATTGTTTGCAATGCCAATGGCCTTCTACTTGGCCATTGGCATGCTTCCCCAATGATATGCAGCCTTTATTGGGAGCTGTCACAGCTCCATTTTGGAGTTTGCAGTACCGTACTCTGTTACTAACCGAGTACATTTCTGCATATTACGCTAGTCCTGCACGTCCTGATTCCTGCTTCTTGGATGGCAGATTTACCTTGTTTGCATGGTTTTCACCTGCAAATTGGGTGAGTTGAATATGGGGGCTGTGAACGTGCATCACTAGTGCTACAGCGCTCGTGCACATCAAATATGCATGTACGTGGATCGCTCGGCCGCCATATTGGAAAAATTTCATCTTACACTCATCATGCACGCCATGCAAGCTTTTAAGAATCCGGGGGTAGGTCTTTTAGATTTCAGCTCATTCTAACATCAACCATAATCAGCTGGTCAATAACTGAAAACTATTTGCCATCCATCTGGAAAAATCCATTATTATACCCCTTCACAAAGGAGGTACTGCCACAGAGTGAACAAACTATAAACTTATTGCTATCTTGAGAAATGCTGTCATTCTCAATTTATGAAACATATAACCAGGCAGCACCTCCTGTCCAAAACCCATGGTTTAGGCCCAACCACAATACTTTATTTTATTTATTTATTTTTATTTATTTTACATTTGTTGACCGGGATAGTCTAACTGGATTTATGTCCATTTTCAGTTGAGTCCCAGGGAGATAAGCTCCAAGAGATTACTAGACTACTAACATACGGGTACTAGTTGTACAGTTAAATACTACAAATTTTAAACAGTTCAAGAATCTTTACAGTTTATACACAAAACATATTACAAGCATTAGATAAGATATTTTAGACTTTATGTACAAGACTTCATTAGTAACTAGAAAGTAATTGTTAAACAAATACATACTTCAAGTTTCAACAGTTCAGCAGTTCAGCAATGCTCACAGTTTAAACAATACTTGTTGCCTGCTTTAGGTATCTCTATTAGGATAAGATATGTTTTTGGCAAGGATAGGCCTTGATCTGAAAAGACACAGATAGAGCAGGAATTAAGTCTTAAGAGAAGGTATTTGGGATATAGTATGAGATTAGTCTGGATTTGTACAAGAACATAACCAATTGGTTTTAAGATAGAGTTTCAGATTGTGTTTAAAAAGTGTAAATGAAGACAGTGATGTAAGTTCATGGGGGAGTTGGTTCCAATACTTTCCACCTGCATTTGAGAACATAGCATATCCTACCAAGTTATTAGATTTACATGTTGATACAAGTAGTTTATTAGATGAGCATAAAGTTGAAAGGTTCTTATACTGGGTAATGAGACTGGCAAGTATTGGGGTATTGGTAGGTTGGAAAAGGGTTTTGGTCACAATAATGAGTTGTTTAAAGTGAAACTGATTCAGAAGCTCTAACCAGCCTAATTGTTTCAGGTTATGGCAGTGATGGGTCTTAAAGGAGGAAGCAGTAGCAAATCTGGCAATGCTATTGTAAGCATTGGCTAGCTTGTTAAGGTTATTTTTTGACAAGTTAGTATATATGGAAGAAGCATAGAGAAGTGTGGAGATAAAGTGGGAATAGGCAATAGTGGTTCTGGCTAGTGGGGAGAGAAAGGGTTTTATCCTATAGAGGGAGCCTAGTTTCCTGATGACAGTTTTTATGGTATTGTTGATATGGTTTTCAAAGTTCAGGTTGTTATCAATGGTTAACCCTAGAAGTTTAGTTGTTGGATCAGGAGATATGAGTGTACTATTATTGGATAAGACTGAAAAGTTCATTGGGAGTGATTTATGGGTAGGAGTGAAGAGGAGGAGTTTTTTTTTTTTTTTTTGTGTGTTCAAGAGGAGGCAGTATTGTAGAAACCAATTTTCTATTTTACTGAACATTGTCTGAGTTAGAGTCTGTAGTTGGGATTGAGATTTAGCTGAGCAGATTATTGTCGAATCATCTACGTATTGTACACAGTTAGTTAAAGGAATAGCTAGGCTGAGGTCATTAATAAATATTGAGAAAAGGAGGGGGCCCAATATAGAGCCCTAAGGAACACCTAAGGTAACTGGGAGATGCGATGAGAGGTTGTTGTCCCATAGCACTGCCTGCTGTCTATTATCAAGGTAGGACTGGAACCATTTTATATTCTTTGTGTCCAGAGAAGGATTTTAGAATATTGAGAAGTAAGTGGTGGCTGACCATGTCGAATGCTTTTGAAAGGTCGATGAAAAGTGCTGAAGAGAGAAGATTGTTATGGTTTTTATTGATGCTGTGTGGAGTGCAGTTGTTGTACTGTGGAAACTCCTGAAGCCATGTTGAGATTTGGCCAGTAAATTGTTCTGGAGTAGGTGGTCTAGTAACTTTTCCATTATTTTAGCTAATGGGGAAAGTAGAGCTATGGGACGATAGAATATTCTCTGGAGTGTCCACCCTTGTGTAGGGGGATAATGTAGGAGATTTTCCAGATGGTGGGAATAGTGCTTTTTTGTATGGTTCTATTTACCAGCAATGATACAGGATAAGCTATGACCTTGGCTGCCTTTTGCAGGTATTCAGCAGGTAGCTAGTCAGCTGAGGGGGTAGTAGATTTTAGTTTACTTAAGAGGTTGCAGATGAGGGAAGTTCGGGCAGGTTGCAGGTTTAGAGTTGGAAGAGAGTCATTAGTATTGGTTGGAAGGGCAGAGCTATTGGCTGTTAGTTGAATAGCAAGTGTTTGGATGATCTCAGTGAAGAAGGTATTAAAAGCATTAGCAGTTTGCTTTGGATTGTCGGAATTTGATCCTATAGGGGGTGGTGTTGTGGATTGGCCTGCTTGAAGTAGTCTTTTTATGCTAGCCCAGAACTTTTGTGGATTATTTTGTTGGTCTGTTGAAGGTGGAAGTAAAAGTTTTTTTTATCTTTGTAAGCCATGGGGCAGGTTTAGATTTAATTTTGATGGAATGCTTTGGTGCATGGTGGTTAAGGATTGTTAAGAATTTTGAGTTAACGTAGTTTGTTGCTTCATCAAGTGGGAGGTATTTTATAGGTGACCAATCACATTCTTTCAGCTCAGCTTGGAAGTTATTGGGGTTAAAACTTCTGTTGCTTGTTATCGTTTTATATATGGTTGAGTTGTGTGAGCTTGACCTTTGCCTGATTATGTAAGTGAGAGAATGGGCACTTACATCATCAGGGAGCGTCCCTACATTATAGAGTTGTTGGTGATTATTTGTTAGAATCCAGTCTAGGATTGATTCTTTGTTATTGGGTTTATTAATTCTGGTTGGGGAGTTAATTGTTTGAGAAGCCATTACGGTTAATATGGGAGGTTGGTGATTCAGTAGAACAGTCCTTCCAGTCTATATTAAAGTCTCCAAGAATTATTGTCTTTGGGGAATTTTTATGGAGAGTTCAGCAAGGATACCTTCCAGAGTGGTGATGTTGTTACCAGGGGACAAGTAGATACATATTATATTTAGGGATTTGCTGGGATTAAGTTGAAGTTTGGTGCTAATGATTTCTGCATTGTTTTCAGAAGAGGAACCAAGATCTAGTATAGATATTTGTAGCCCTTCTTTATAGAGGATAGCAACACCCCCTCCTTTTTTTACTTTGTGATCTTGTCTCAAGATATTGTACCCATATGGAATATTTTCAAAATCTTTTGTAGTGGGTTTTAGCCATGTTTCTGTTAAACAAAGTATATCAAAGGAATGAACATCCAGGAGAGCATGGAGGTGGGAAATTTTATTATTTATGCTGTGAATATTGAGATGAGCTATATAGAGTAAGTTGGGAGATTTAGATGGATATTTGGGGTAGAGGGAACATGAATTTGTGGTTATGTGCTTGTTTTTTGCCCTGGTCCTGGGTTAGGATGAATGTCCTCATTTAGTAAGGCGAGGTGTAATAGTTTGTTTAAGGGATTGTGGAGGTTAAAGTAATGGTGAAGAGATTTTTTAGGTATTAGATAGTTGCATTTGATATGGGTCAGTCTGTGATATTTAGCAGGTAAATAGCTAGGTACATATGTTATATTTATGTGTTCTGAGGGAGTTAATTAGAGGTATAGTACTTGTTTGTGCATTAGGGAAGTGCAGCTGTAAATATTTTGGCTGCTCATATGAGGTTAGCAGGTAGGCTGCTGTTAGAGAAAGTAGGAGAAAAACAATGATTTGGAGCCTTAGTTGGATTTGTAAAGGTCGTGTTTGTATAGTGACTAATAAGCTTACAGGTGTTCTTTAAAGGGGAGGAGTTATAGTACGGGTGATTAGAGAGAGGTGCATGTAGAATGTTAACAAGATGACTATTGTGATTGGATTGGAGAGGAAGAGGGTGTGGTGAGGATGTATAAGCTTAGGAGCAATACGGGTGCGTGGGAATTGGGGGTATGGTAGGGGAACGGAGTGAGCCCGCAGGACGAATGGAGCAGGTAGAGACAAGAGAGGTTAGAAGCTGAAAAGAACAATCAGTTGAAGCAGGGATTACAGTAGATAGGTAACACTAAATACTTCTACTGCTCTTCTCAACTTTACCAACATAGTAAACCAATTCTGAAATGAGGGCAGCCTTGTTTCTTCACTTTTTTTGATCTTTACAAATTGTTTGATACAGTGTCCCACCAAAAGCTCCTTTATGAACTTGCAGCAGTAGGTCTCGCTTAGTCCTCCCTCTCCTGGTTTCAGAATTTTTTATGCAGCCATCAACAGGTAAGTATATAGCAATAAAACCTTTGAGCATTTCAACCAATCTCTGTTGGTGTTCCCAAATGGTTAATGCTCAGCCCCTTTCTATTTAATATATTCATAAATAATGTTCATACCATTACAACATATGCCAGCAATTCAACCCTTATCTGCTCTGCCCTATCCATAGCATAATTACAGGAAATCACTCAAAAATCTTACATTGACATTGAAATATGGCAACAAAATTCTATCTTGCTGCTTAATGCCAATAAATAAATAAATGTATGCTCAATACAACACCTTAAACAGAAACACACATGTTATATTACCTCAAGTAATAACACAGAAATAGAAAACATAAGCCAAACTAATCTACTCAGTCATAATAGATGCCAACCTCAAATTTTATCACCACATACTTCATTGCATAAAGAAAACTCCCCCAAAATTTCACTCCCTCTGTAGGGCCAAATACTACCTGACAGATCAAGCAGCAACATATCTCCTTCCTTCTCTATTATATACTTCCCCTATTCTTACAAATATCAACACTACCTATAAAACTAAACTAGCCCCCTGCTACTACAAAATAGCTTCATTTGCAACTAGCTGACCTTATAAAATGCACCCCTGCCTTGAATTAAAACAATCAAACTGGCTTGAACTCTCAAACCAATTGAAATATTCACAACTAATCATTGCCCACAGCCTATTGCGCTCTCCAGACAAATTCCCAGCATTACAACATACTCTACTGTACTATTCACCTACTAGAGACCTTCACTCTAGCAATAAACTGTTACTATGCATCAGTAAGACATTAAACACTACTGAAGAATCCATCTACTCTCATTATGTGTCAAAACTCTGGAATGAAATCCCCCATGCACTTAAAACAAACAGGAAATCTTAAATAATTTCAAAACTTTGCTTAAATAGCACATATGCCAAAGAAAGCTGTTCCTGCTCAGGTGGCTAGCTTTTCTCAGATTACTTTCCTTCAACTCTTACAGCCACTTTGCTTCCCAGTCATTGTGTACCTTATTACTCCTCATACTGCACGTATTTCTGAAACTCTTACTTTTCCTGTGTCTCTCACTCCCACCACTAATTACAATTCCTCCTATGTCCATCTATCTTCCAGCTCATTTCCTTAACTTTCTCTTTAATATCACTCATCATTTTAAGCTACATTCTACTTGTCTATCTGTAAATTATTAATAAACTCAAAAAAATCCACGCTTGATCTTTTCCCGGCAGCCATCATGCTATAAATAAAGTAATTGTTATTATATGTTATTTCTCTCTTCAATAATTAGCCAATTTATGTTAATTTCTCTTTTCTTTGTGTTAAAATACTTTGTTCATGTAAGAAATATTTTAAAAGAATGTTAAAAAATCATGTAAATAAGCTGCATGTATAGATGTTTTTTTTTTACCTTGCAATTATAAATGTATATCATGTGTAACTTAAATGTGGAGCTTTTCTCCCTGGGCCTCTACTGAAAATGAGTTTTGCCCAGTCAAACTTTTCCTAGTCAACAAAGAAAAAATGCATAAATAAATAAATAAACTTGTAAAAGCACAGCAAGAACTGACGTATCTGCAGTATACAACAGTGAATGAAAAAATGCATACAAATAAAATAAAACAATTCTATTGCATATTAAGTACATTCAAAATTAAAAAAATGTAAGCAGTTTGTAAAGAGGCCAAACATAATGAATTAATGCAATAAATGTAGAAACATCTCCTGCAAGTGAATAGCAATAATGGTCTGTCTGTAAAATTAGTCTCCCCTCCTTCCACTTCCATACCTACACCATTACCTTCATATAATGTAGATTCAGCCATCTGAGTACTGTAAAGATGCAAATAAGGTGGTAAATCATTAACATTTTTGAATACCAAATAAAGACAGTTGCTGTAGGGGAGGTAAACATGGTATAAGTATCTACACAATTACATGCACATGCCAGAAGACTGCAGGGAACAGCAATTATTAGCTGCTAATGGCTTGCAAGTATTAATGATTACTTTGATTACAACAAGCAGTATTGAAGAGACTCTTCTTTCTGAAATGTATGTATCATGCAGAGTAAACATTAAAAAGTAGAAGCAGCTTGTGAGATATGATAGCAACCTTAACAACATTGATATTCTTGTAATAATAGCACACTCGCAATACATTGCTTAAAAATCTTTCTGAAATGCTGATCAGCCATATTACAAATTGAAGCAAAGATGCAAAAAAATGTGTGTGATATTGCATTTCTGTTAGTTAAGCTGAGAGGAAGGGAAGATGCTCAGAAAATAAAGGGAAGAAATAGTTGGCTGAGATGTGAACCTTACATTAATATAGTGTGAGCTATTATTAGCCTAAGTTATTTGTGAATATCACATTCATCCAGACATGTTTAAACAAATAAAAAAGGAACATTGTCTGATCTTTCTTCTTGTGATCTGTAATTTGATGGTCTTCTATGTCAGATCTGTAAGGTATGTATATTTTTCTGATTGCTACTCTAAGCCTGTGTTGGTGGCAAAGAAGGATAAGAAACACAATTGTGTTTGTGTTATTATTGCACTGAATTGAGGGTACAAATCTAGACAGTGTGCTGCTTGTGTGAGTTAATGCATGCTTCCTGAGCATATTATCAAGCTGCAACATCGACATACACAGTTTTAAGAAAGATTGCAATCCTACAATTTCATTATTATTCCTTAATATTTGTTACTGCTGAGAATTTTTTTATAGTGCTCATCATTTGCACACATTTTGGAAAAGTGCACTTTGGACTAGCAACATTTTGTGGCAGTGAAGGAGAGTTTATTGCCCAAGGTATAAACTGAGAACTTTAATTTGGAATGCCATCATTAGTGCATTTTAGTGGAACAGGTGCACTTTACTACAGCACTCTGGACAGCAGTAAAGTAGAAATTCTACATGTCACTTAAATATCATTGTAGCATGTGATGTAAATGTAATGAGTTTAAAGAAAGAGGAACAAAGATGAATAGTTTGAGTCCATCTTGAAGCCTCACACTGTTTCTAATGTTTGCAGCAGATGTGAAAGTGCAGTCTGTGTTTTTTTAATTGTATAACTGTTAGTGAATGGAAATACATGTCATGTTTGTCCTCACATTTTGTGGTGTGGAATATAAATTGCTATTTTTTTTATTTGCCTTTGTTATTTCCATGCTGCAAACCAGGGCACAAACAGGGCTCATAGGTGAAGGAAAAAGTGAACAATTTCATTTCTGTATTCTCTATTAGTGCAAACACTCCTGTCACCACTGTGTAGTATTTGTAATGAGTGAATGATAAGCACATGATATATACCTCATTCTGTGGCACAGGCTGTAATTATAGTACTTTGTACCCATAACAGAGTTACTCTGGAGTTCAAATCCATTCTGTGTGAATGGAATCCAGAAATTATTACTTCAGATTTTTGAGTTACTTTCATCAAAATTGCATATGCTGTTTTCTTTCTATTTCTTGATTTCTCCACTTGCTTGATGCTAAGTGGGATGCAATCAAGCTTACCTGCACAAGGGAAAAAGTGAAAAATGTTATTTGGGTGGACTTCTGTAGTGTCAGCTCTATGAACAGTACTGAGTGGTGAAGATCTAACTGCTGTGTTGCTGTTTCTCTGGCATAAGGTAAAAGTGTAGTGGCTTTAAAGACAGAACAGGTGACCAAGGGATCCATATAGCACTTTTTTAACAGAGGGTGTCAGAATGCAATTTAATAATGACATTTGATTAGGAATTTAACACTACATGTAAATAGCCATCATAAGTTGACTAATTGCAAGAAATGTCTCATTAATGCTTTGATAGCTATATTTTTCTCGGTAGCATATCTTATTAATGACTTACTTATGAAACCTAGTTGGTTGTGTGTGAATTGTTTAAGCAGGATAATTATGATAATTTACTAAAAATGTACTTGCATAGCAACGATAGGCAGAATACTTAATTTAAAGTTATCTTGACTCTTCACATAGCCCGACTTTATGCTTAGGGCAGTATGTTTTGTAAAGTATACATGTATCATACCTCAACCTGTATTACTCAGCTCATGAAAGTTTATCTATCTGACATACATTTACAAACAGTAATACTGCTTCTATCACAGGAATAGAACTCACAGGACTTCTTAAAATCACATAGATGCAGGCCTATCTAATGTATATCTCCATTCATACTGAATGCAGTATATCTATAAAGAACATACTTGAAGGTGAGTTCTTCTGTAGCATTGACCTTGCTTTAACTTTATGCATTATTTATCCCATAGGTTTGATTCCAACATTGTGCAACTAACTTTTACAGTGTGCAATTCTCAAAATTATGTCCCAGATCATCCTATTTAACCTCCAAAACACCAAGGCTTGCAAGCCAAGCCATTAAGCATGTCAGTGTTGACCAAATGAAAAAGTGTGAATAAGCTGAGCATTACAGATGGCAAATCTTACTGACATAGTTCACACCTTCATTGCTGTTTGATAAAATACCAACCTCTTTATTTGCGAGTGGTTCACTTTGCTTTCCATCATGCAAATGCAATTGGCATGTTTGTGCATGTTTGCATGCTAGCTGTAAAATCTGAGATTGGAATTTGGTGCTAATCTAACAGAGTTGTAGCTTCACTTTTGTATTCATAGCTCGTTAGCGAGATGGTGCAGAATTTAGAAATTTACAAAGGTGAGGTGTTTAGAATGCCAGGATTTGTGAGGCACTCCTCATGAAGTGCTACAGCTGTGGGCTGCTGTAGGATGATTATACAGAGTGTATAAGACAGAGGCTTGGAACACATTATCCAAGGCTGTCCCCAGTGCAACCAGTATCCCATGCACTGCAGAGAATAGTCATTACCACAATAATGACCTGAAATGGTGCAAGAATGACCTCTTTAGTGAATGGGAGGAATAGTTTACAATTGCTGACACCACTCAGTTGTGTAGGTATACTGACCCATCAGCAATAACAATATACAGACTGCAGTAGACAGGCAAGACTGGTATTCATTATGCTTTCATGCCCCTTCGTCTCTTCTTCTCTATAGTACAGCTGCTGAAGACATTGCAACAAACAGGGAGCTGCACCAAGAAAGGTTAAATCACCTTGAGAGGAACAGAGTAGATATCTGTTCTTACTATAAGTCTAATAATTATTGTAATTATATGCAATATAACAATGCTGAAATAAAATAGCTGTATTTATGAGATTATAGCATTGCAGTTGATTAATAGTACAACAATGTAAGACTGTCACATCATACCTGGATGTGGCAAAGGTGTATAGATTGGAAAAACATAAATCTGTATTTTGTGAAATTATACAGTCATGTGACATGCCATGGATCAAATTCTCTCTCTTTTTTTCTGTCTCACCCTAGCACTTCTTTCTCTCTCTCTCATTTTTTTTTTTTTTTTTTTTTTGAATATTGCTGCTTACAAAAACCGACGTGCCACAGAGAGGTAGACTAACCACTCTGGATCTGCCCACCATACTTCTGCAGGTTGCACCACTGACACCCAGCACTTCATGATCCCAACCTGACAGTGCTGCCTCCCCAATATCTGCCCTACCTGCCCATGTGCATCGGGTAGCTCTGCCCCAGTGGCTGGTGCTGTGGTACCCTCGAGATTAGTAGTAGTGGAGGTGGTGATTTTGTCACCCAGCAAGACCTGACAGGGTTGGTGGTGGGTATCTTGAAAAGGGGCCTTGGTGCCCGAATTGACTGTGTAGAAAAGGTGCATCATCATATATCCAAGATTATGCCACATCGACCATTGACAAACTAAGACAGGAGACAGTGATGACAGCTCTGAGGGTGAGGACAAAATTCTCACTGTTCTCAGTCTTGACATGGGTGCACCTCTGATGTCCCCTACCTATCCCCAGTCATGAAGCACCCCACCTTTTTACGTCTGTCTGTCTTGTATGTTCTGTATGTCTGGGCTAGTTTCCTCACCTACCCTACCTGCCTGACCCACATATTCTTAAATCTCTTCCCCAACATTCCTCTCTATTTGAAAGTATAACAAAATAAAAAATGGGCACCTGTCCCACAAAAGAATAAATGCCAATACATAGCCCTCCACTTCACCTATGTGTCTTCTTGACACAGCTGATTTTATATAAGTGGCTGTATGACATTATTCTGTTGCTGTCACCTACCATGGTGTGGTGACAGTCCAAATTCAGCAAATTCTGTCCACAGTTCTACATTTATGTTGTGAAGAAGTATGGTTCTCTTCCATTGCCTTCCTACAAATTCCTCTATTCTTTCCTTTTGTGTCCTCCCCTCTGCCTGCCTCTCTCCCTCCATTTCATCACTTTCCTATCAACCCTTTTATAAGTCTTTATTCTCATCAAAAAATAGAATCACACACAACACACAGGGCAAGCAAAAACCCATAGGTAAGCCTTCACTTTTTTTCCTCTTCATAAATGTAGATTTTGGATTGAACACCAATGCTGAGTGACAGTGAATGGCTCTTCATGTACTATGGCAAAACATGGTCAGTTATTGCCTTCACCAGCAGCAGACAGACAAAGGTACTTAAACATGCTGTGAGATCAGAATAAGAGTAAAGGAAGAATAAAGGAAATACTTGGCAACAGTTTCAATAGCAGTTCTTTGACTACCCGATGGAGCAAAATGCAACTTCATATGCACAGTGTTGACATAAATCACTTGTCTGAAGATTAATTTTTCACTGTAACATCAAGGGTTTTATTCCAGATTTATGTCACATTATTTCTTACTGTGATGTTCTACTTCTATGATATGTTTAGTGACATATATCTTAAGTTTTATCCAGTTATGACCTTTAATTGAGTTTGACATTTGTAAACACATCCATGACCACAAGGAAGAATTAGTGGATCACCCTTGTTTTACTTATGTCTTAATCAGGTTTTCCTGTCCTTCAACTTCTTGATCTGCACAGTCATCAATTAATAATACAGAGCATGAAAGATTAATAATGAGGACACATCATAAAGATGTACATTAATGACCCATAACACTGACCCTTGATATGTGTCTGTCCATCTGTCTCTATCTTCACCCCTCCTCTCTCACCCTTTGTACCATTGACTGTTCATTAGGCTGATGGATTTAATATTCATTTTATAGCATTTTCACACTTGTCATTACTTTGTGAAGATTAATACCTGCATTGTCCATTGGCTGAATAGGTTATCACTGTCCCTTCAATTGTGTGATTAAGGGAGGTGTGAAGCAAGATTTCCTTTGTGGTATGTTGAGACAATGATTGGGTTACCACCTGTCCCACTTTTAGAGGGACAGTCCCTCTTTGGGCAGTTGTGTCCTGCAAAAGAATTGAAAAAATGGCAAATGTCCTGAGATTTTAGGACAAAAATATTTTTTATATTTTATGCAATAGTTGCATAAAACAGTTGTTCTGCATCTTAAACACCTAAATGTTATAAGAAACAGAATAAGCAACTAAAATGATACAAGAATACACTTTTATTTAGGCAAAACAATGAAGTTCTGTCCTTTGTACTGGACATGGGTATGTTTTGCCCTGCAAAATCTGACGTTTGTATCAAAAATGTCCCACTTTGGGCATTTGAAAAGGTGGCAACCCTAGATAATGGTCAAGTCTATAAACTTAATTTTTCATCTTGACAATGGTTCAAATCCAGCATTCAGTGAAACTCATACTGCCTGTTTTTGTAAGTTACTTTCATGTGTGTATTTTGTTTATGCATCTGTCTACACCTCTTCTGTTTTATCAGTTGCAGTCCTCAGCATTTGCTCAAGGTCTGGCAACAAACAAGTACTATGTGATGCTAAATGGCATTTCAAGTGTTATTGCGAAATGTGGTGAGTTTTTGTCTTACATCGCATTGCTACAGTTATGTTAGTGCAAGTATAAATACATCTGCTGCTCTATAGTAAAACAGTGTTAGGGTAATAAATTGTGATACACTTACTCTTCTATATGTATCATGCTTCTGGATATCATATAAAATATAAGGGAGGTTATAAGTGATATAAGTGCAATGAATACTGCTGCCTATCTAACACTTTTATTGAACATGTTGGGTCTCTTATAATGTGTGACTGAAAGTTAGTACAGCATGTACTCCTGTGTGGTGAGTTAAGATAATCTACATGTTTGTTAAGTTTTATTTCTACTGTTAACAGTTTGAATCTTGACATATATTATACAATAATGTAATTTTTTTCCATACTAATATTGCTTGTGTAAGTGTGTGCTACATCTGGCAGCAACAAAACACAATTCTCAAGTCAACATCATATTTCCAGTTTCCTATACCTTCTTCAACCAGATGCAATGTGGATGCATTGGTTATTGTCACTCCTGTACCTTTTATATCAATATATCAATAACTTAATGGTACAGAACAGGACATGTTCTAAATGAGGAAACAAATAATACATAAACACCACAGAAGTGTTCAAGCATGTGCCATAACACAAACTGTTATGTGTTCCTCCTCACCTCTTTTGTCTCATTACATTATACTGCAACATATTTAGTAGAATGATGTATGACAGGTTCATCTTAGATCATTTGCCTACTGTCTGCATAATGGCCACACGTCACAAGACGTCCTGCCCTACACACATAGTTAGGATATGTGCTGAGCCATAATAATTATTTCAAAATATATAACATCCTTGTCATGTTTAACACATTGTACACTGATTCCCTTGAAGCATGGCTGATATATAATAGGTATAAAAAATTATTTCAGGAAGCATTACAGACACTGTTTAGGCAATCAACATATTTAGGATACTCATTCCAATGTAATCTTACAGTCATGATCAAAATTAATTATGATAATCACATTCTGACGCCCTTTGCAAAATGCCTACTGGACTCAAACCCAGCTTCAATTCTGATGAGCTTACACATTGTACCACGGAGAAAGTTATATACAGGTGCATTTTCTCCACTCAGTACATCTCCACTAAGCCTGTTTGCTACAGAAGGCTAATCTAATGAAAGTTTTCACTTTTTCTAAATCAGCAGTGAACCCTGTTTTCTCACTGACAAATGTTGTGCAAGAAGGGAAGATACATACAACTATTCATTTTTGAATTAAGCTTTGAAGCTAACATGTGCAAGGTAGACTCCAACTTGCAAAGTGGGCAACATGTTAAGATAAAGTTTATTAGTTCTATGTGTAATCATAACAACATTTTCTCTCTGCTTCTTATCTGCTCCTTATTGGCATGAAGGTTGTCAGGCAGCACCACTGAACACAACTGAGCACTGCTACTTCAATGTCCAAGTTCAACACCTAAAGTATAATCATGCATGCACTAATATTTTGCAAACATCAGTGCAAATATGTTTCTCAGCATTGCACATTATGAAGAGATTTTGAACAAAGATAAGTATTGTTACTGGATGGTATAACTTCATTACATAGAAACTGCATAATGTATTGAAGTGAACTGTTTGGTTGATTGATCACTTTATTCTGTACAATTACGTCTGGACTGCAGCACATACACTTGCAAATGATATACCAACACATGGAGCCAAGGGACACACACGTCATCATTACTTAGCCCTAATGATATACACCCACATAGAGCCTTGGCACACATACTTCATCATTACTAACCCTAATGATATACAACCACATAGAGCGTTGGCACACATACTTCATCATTACTTAGCCCTACTGATACACAACCACATAGAGTCTTGGCACACATACTTCATCATTACTTAGCCCTAATGATATACAACCACATAGAGTCTTGGCACACATACTTCATCATTAATTAGCCCTATTGATATACAACTACATAGAGTCTTGGCACACATACTTCATCATTACTTAGCCCTAATGATATACAACCACATACAGTCTTGGCACATATACTTCGTCATTACTTAGTACTAATGATATATAACCACATAGCGTCTTGGCATACATACTTCATCATTACGTAGTCCTAATGATATAAAACCACATAGATCACCACCACACATACTTTATCATTTCTTAGCCCTAATGATATACAACCACATAGAGCCTTGGCAAGCATACTTAATCATTACTGAGTCCTACTGATATACAACACAGAGCCATGGCACACATACTTCATCATTACTGAGCCTAATGATATACAACCACATACAGTCTTGACATACATACCTCATCATTATTTAGCCCTAAAGATATACAACCACATAGATCACCACCGCACATACTTTATCATTTCTTAGCCCTAATGATATACAACCACATAGAGCCTTGGCAAACATACTTAATCATTACTGAGTCCTACTGATATACAACACAGAGCCTTAGCACACATACGTCATCATTAATTAACCCTAATGATATACAACCACAGGGAGACTATGCACACATACTTCATCATTACTTAGTCCTAATGATATATAACTGCATGCAGTCTTGGCACACATACTTCATCATTACTTAGCACTAATGATATACAACCACATAGAGCCTTAGCAGATAGACTTCATCATTACTTAGTCCTAATGATATACAAGCACATGGAGCCTTGGCACACATACTTCGTCACTACTTAGCCCTAATGATACACAACCACATAGAACTCTGGCACACATTCTTCATCATTACTTAACTCTAATGATATACAACCACATGGAGCCTTGGCACACATACATCATCATTACTTAGTCCTAATGTTATATAACCACATACAGTCTTGGCACACATACTTCAACATTACTGAACCCTAATGATATACAACCACAAAGAGCCTTGGCATACATACTTCATCATTACAGAGCCCTACTGATATACAACAACACAGAGCCTTGGCGCACGTACTTCATCATTACTTAGCTCTAATGATATACAACCACACAGAGCCTTAGCACACATACGTCATCATTAATTAACCCTAATGATATACAACCACAGGGAGACTATGCACACATACTTCATCATTACTTAGTCCTAATGATATATAACCACATATAGTCTTGGCACACATACTTCATCATTACTTAGCACTAATGATATACAACTACATAGAGCCTTGGCACACATACTTCATCATTACTTAGCTCTAATGATATGTAACCGCATAGAGTCTTGGCACACATACTTCGTCATTACTTAGTCCTAATGATATACAACCACATAGAGCTCTGGCACACATACCTCATCATTACGTAGCCCTAATGATATACAACCGCATACAGCCTTGACACACATACTTTATCATTACTTAGCCCTAATGATATACAACCACTTAGATCACTGGCACACATTCGTCATCATTACTTAACTCTAATGATATACAATCACATGGAGCCTTGCCACACATACTTCATTATTACTTAGCCCTAATGATACACAACCACATAGAGCTCTAGCACACATGCCTCATCATTACTGAGTACAATGATATACAACCACATAGAGCCTTGGCACACATATTTCATCATTACTGACCCCTAATGATATATACTCACACAAAGTCTTGGCACACTTACTTCATCATTACTTAGCCTTAGTTATATACAGCACATCAATCACTGGCACACATACTTCATCATTACTTAACCGTATTGATATACAACCACATAGAGCCATGGCAGACATACTTCATCATTAATTAGCCCTAATGATATACAACCCCATGGAGCCTTGATACACATACTTCACCATTACTGAATCCTAAAGATATACAATCAAATGGAGCTTGGCACAAACACTTCATCATTACTTAGCCCTAATGATATACAACCGCATATAGCCTAGGTGCACGCACTTCATCATTACTTAGTCTTAATGTTAGACAAGCACACAAAGGCTTGGAACACATACTTCATTAATTCTGAGCCCTAGTGATATACAACCACATAGAGCATTGGCAAACATACTTCGTCATCAATTAGCCTTAATGATATACAACCACATGGAGCCTTTCCACACATACTTCATCATTACTTATCCCTAGTGATATACAACCACATGGAGCCTTGGCAAACATTCTTCATCATTATTTAGCTCAAATGATATACAACCACATGGAGCCTTGTTGCACATACGTCATCATTACTTGCCATAGTGATATACAATCAAATAGATCACTGCACACATACTTCAACATTACTTAGTCCTAATGCTATACAACCACATTGAGCCTTGCCACAAATTCTTCATCATTACTTAGCCCTAATGGTATACAACCACATACACAGTTGGCACAGATATTTCATAGTTACTTAGCCCTAATGATATACAACTACATGGAGCCTTGACAGATGTACTTCATCATTACTTAGCCCTATTGATATATAACCACATAGAGCTTTGGCACATATATTTTGTCATTACTTGTCCCTAATGATATTCAACCACATGAAGCATTGGCACACATGCTTCATATTTACTTAGCCCTAATGACATACATCACATAGTTTACTGCCACACGTACTTCATTATTACTTAACCCTAATGATATACAACCACATGGAGTCAAGGCACACATACTTCATCATTACTTAGCCCTAATGATATACAACCACATAGATCACTGCACACATACTTCATCATTACTTTGTCCTAATGATATACAACCACATGGCGCCTTGGCACACATACCTCATCATTACTTAGCCCTAATGGTATACAACCACATGGAGCCTTGTTGCATATACGTCATGATTACATATCCCTAGTGATATACAACCACATGGAGCCTTGGCACACATACCTCATCATTACGTAGCCCTAATGATATACAACCACATACAGCCTTGACGCACATACTTTATCATTACTTAGCCCTAATGATATACAACAACTTAGATCACTGGCACACATTCTTCATCATTACTTAGCTCTAGTGATATACAACCACATGGAACCTTGGCACACATATTTCATCATTACTTAGCCCTAATGATACACAACCACATAGAGCTCTGGCACACATATTTCATCATTACTTAGCCCTAATGATATACAACCACATTGAGCTTTGACAAACATACTTCATTATTACTGAGTACAATGATATACAACCACACAGAGCCTTGATACACTTACGTCATCATTACTTAGCCTTAATGATATACAGCACATTGATCACTGGCACACATACTTCATTACTTAACCGTACTGATATACAACCACATGGAGCCATGGCAGACATACTTCATCATTAATTAGCCCTAATGATATACAACCACACAGAGCCTTAGCACACATACTCCATCATTACTAATGCTATACAACCACAGGGAGACTATGCACACATACTTCATTATTACTTAGTCCTAATGATATATAACCACATACAGTCTTGGCATACATACTTCATCATTACCTAGCCCTAATGATATACAACCACATAGAGCCTTAGCACATAGACTTCATCACTTAACTGCTCCCACTATTTGTATTCCTCCAATCACTCTGACACCCTTCCCTGTACCACTTATAACCATCTACCTGCCACACCTACTTCCACAATTACATCCATCTCCTGTTCACATTATCTCTTCATCTTCCCAAATTAACTCCTTGTTACTCTCCTGTCGCTATGCCTACTCTAATAACATCATTACATTCAAAACAACTTCTCACATTCTCAATTCTCCCTTTCCTTATTATACCCTACTTTCTAACTTCCTGTGAACACTATAGCCTCTCAGAAGCTAATACTCTCTCCAAACACATAACTTTAACTACCATAAATTCATCTCACCACTGTTTTAACTTCATACTTTCTCCCAGCTACCTAGCTACCAAATTTCATAGAAAGATTCACATTACCTACTCCCATCAAAATGACAGAAAATCACTACTCAGTTCCCCTAAACCCCCTGACTGGTTAAAAAGATTAATCCTCTCTCTGCTAGCAGGTGACATTCAACCCAACCCAGGCCCAAACAACACCACAGCTGCAAACCCACTTTCCACTCTCTCCTCTAACTCAAATAAACTAACCAAACCCTCAAACTCTCTAATAATAGCTCACCTTAACATCCACAGTATTAAAAATAAAATTTCCCCCTTTCATGCACTACTTGATGCACAGTCATTTGACATCATTTGCTTAACTGAAACCTTTCTTAAGCCAGTAACTCAGGACAAAGCGATTATTCCCCCTGGCTACAACATTCATCGACTTGACCGCACTACAAAAAAAGGTGGTGGGGTTGCAATCCTCTATAAATCAGGGATGCAAATCACTGCCTTACAGGATAAACCTCCCTCCAAAAGTAATGCTGAAATCCTTATATCCAAACTCCAAATGAATGCCTTCAAATCCATCTATATAATCTGCATATACCTGCCCCCAGGCAACAACAGTAGTACCTTAGAAGAAATCCTTAGCTGGCTGGCCATACAATTTCCACAAGAAACAATAGTCCTTGGAGATGTCAATATAGACTGGAATACCTGCTCTTCAGCTTACCCTTCCACCCTCTTAAATCTGCATGGTTTCTCACAAACTATTCTCTCTCCTACCAGAAGAAATAAACCTAGCAACAAAGACAGCATTTTAGACTGGATTCTGATAAATAGCCACCACCAAACATATACAGTAGGTACACTGCCGGATGATATAAGTGACCATGCCCTTATTTATCTAATTAGACATAAAACTGATAAACCTAACTTAACAAAATACAAAATGGTTAGAACAAACAAAACCTTTAACCCTGATAGATTTCAAGCAGAACTTAGGTCCTGCAGTTGGTCTCCTCTTAAACACCTCCCAC
Source organism: Protopterus annectens (assembly GCF_019279795.1). NCBI lineage: Eukaryota > Metazoa > Chordata > Ceratodontiformes > Protopteridae > Protopterus > Protopterus annectens. The sequence goes on from NC_056734.1 coordinate 916,406,825, forward strand.
TGGATGATGCCGTGACATATTTTAACTCTAAATTCCTATCTATTCTTGACACACATGCTCCCACAAGGTCCATCAGACTTTCCTTAAGAGCCACCCCTTGGCTAACAAAGGACACAAGGCATAAGATTATTTTGAAAAATAAACTCTGGTCCAAATACCGCAGTACTAAAGATCCCACAGACCATCTCAACTTTAAACAGATAAGAAACATTACAAAAAAAGCAGTAATTCTGGATAAAAGAAACTACTACTGCCATTTGCAACAGGCTAACCTGCATAACCCACAAAAGTTCAGGGCAGGAATAAATAATCTCATGAAGCCTGGCCAATCGGACACTCCAAGTCCAGCAGGTACCTCCCAATATAACCCCAAACACACTGCCAAAGCCTTTAACACCTTCTTTACTGAAACTGTCCAGTCTCTTTCCAATCAACTCTCCCCTGATATTTCCTGTCTTTCCTCCTCCTCTAACACTTCCATTCCCACATTTCAACTTCAACCTGTTCCCTCTGCACTCATTCGTTCTCTGCTACATAAACTTAAACCATCCTCTCCATCTGCTGACCATCTACCTGCTATGTATCTAAAAGTTGCTGCTAATGCACTGACCTATCCCATCTCCATCCTGATTAACAGAACCATTGAAGAAGGCTACATTCCTTCTCTCTGGAAAATATCTCATATTATTCCCCTTCATAAAGGAGGAAAATCAACTGAACTCTCTAACTACCGACCCATACCCTTACTCTCTCCTCTTGCTAAAATCATGGAAAAATGTGTCCAAAATCAACTTCTGAAACACCTATTAACTAACAATCTGCTAGCTAATTGTCAACATGGTTTTAGACCCTACCATAGCACCACCTCTGCCCTCCTCTCCTTCACAGACTGCATCAATAAAAATAGGAACAATAATATCCTTAGCTCTGCCATATTTATTGACCTATCCAAAGCCTTTGATATGGTCAATCACAAAATCTTGTTACACTTACTTAAATCATTTGCACATGACACAAGCTCAATTAAATGGTTCCACTCTTACCTGCACAACAGAAAACAGGCAGTGAGGTGGCAAAATAACTTATCCAACCACCTCCCCATTACTCTAGGAGTCCCCCAGGGCTCAATTCTTGGCCCTCTCCTCTTTTCAATTTTCATTAATGATCTCCATACTCATATTTCTCCTGCCACCTGTATACAATATGCAGATGATTCCACTTTAATCTGTTCTGCCTCATCCCCCTCTGTACTGCACTCTCTCACCCAAAAGACTTTTGAAACCGTAGAAATTTGGTTTCTCAAACGATGCTTAATTTTGAACCTCAAAAAAACAAATTATTACTCTTCTCACCAACCCGAAAATCCTCTCCACTGAATTTCTGTGTCACATCAAGTAATGGCACGAACATAACACCCGATCCAACTACCAAACTTCTCGGAGTTGAAATAGACAACAATCTGACCTTTGACACACACATCAGCAATACTATAAAATTAGTTAACAGAAAACTAGGCTCCCTCTATAGAATTAAACCATTCCTTACTCCACATGCTAGAACTTCCATTGCCCAGACCCATCTTATCTCCTCTCTCTTGTACGCCTCTCCCATCTACACTTCAGTGTCCAAAGCTAACCTCAGCAAACTGTCTGCTGCCTACAACAATATTGCCAGATTTGCCACTAATTCTACTTTTAGAACTCACCACTGCCAAAACTTAAGGCAACTACGATGGCTAGAGCTACAAAACCAAATTCTATTTCACCAGATCTCCTTAGCCCACAAAATCCTTTACAAACCCATAAACACACCCATTCTCACATCACTTATCACTCCATACTGCAATCTTAAAAGCCTTCACTCCTCCGACAAACTACTTATATCAACTAGTAAACCCAATAACTCAGCTGGCAAATCCTTCTTCTCCAACACAGTAAGAAAAACCTGGAATACTCCTCCTCACAATCTCACAGCAATCTCCTCTCTTCCCTGCTGCAAATCCCAACTCAAAACACACCTCAAAACTCACTGACTCTGCCCCTGTAGCAACCCTGACTAGATTACCTTGGGCATCTTGGTACTCTCAACTTCTCTGCTGTAAATAACTACCTTTCCTCAGGTATCTAGGTACTAGAATTTTTTTTTCTTTTTTACTTTTCTAGCTTTAAGAAACTCTTAACAAAATACACTCTCTATTTTCTCAACTTCTGCCTTTTAATATCTAATGATTTTTGACATATATATTATAACCATGTTTAATGTTTTACCTGATATTACAAATGCTTGCATGTGGAGCTTTTCTCCCCGGGCCTCTGCTGAAAATGGACATATATCCAGTTGGACCAGCCCAGTCAACAAATGTAAAATAAATAAAATAAAATAAATCATTACTTAGCCCTAATGATATACAACCACATAGATCACTGCACACATACTTCATCATTACTTTATCCTAATGATATACAACCACATGGCGCCTTGGCACACATGCTTCATCATTACTTAGCCCTAATGATATACAACCACATACAGTGTTGGCACACATACTTCATCATTACTTAACCCTAATGATATACAACCACATAGAGCCTTGGCACACATACCTCATCATTACTTAGCCCTAATGGTATACAACCACATGGAGCCTTGTTGCATATACATCATGATTACTTATCCCTAGTGATATACAACCACATGGAGCCTTGGCACACAAACCTCATCATTACTTAGCCTTAATGATATACAACATCATTACTTAGTCTTAATGATATACAACTGCATACAGTCTTGGCACACATACTTCATCATTACTTAGTGCTAATGATATACAACCACATGGAGCCATGGCACACATACTGTATCATTACTTAGCCATAATTATATACAACCACATAGATCACTGTACACATACATCATTACTTTGTCCTAATGATATACAACCACATGGAAACTTGGCATGCATGCTTCATCATTACTTAGCCTTAATGATATACAGCCACATACAGTGTTGGCACACATACATCATCATTACTTAGCCCTAATGATATACAACCACATGGAGCCTTGGCACATGTACTTCTTCATTACTTAGGCCTAATGATATACAACCACATAGAGCCTTTGTACACATACTTCATCTTTACTTAGCCCCAATGATATACAAACACATAGAGCCTTGGCACACATATTTCATCATTATTTAGTCCTAAGGATACACAAACACACAAAGTCTTGACACACATACTTCATCATTACTTAGTCCTAATGATATACAACCACATAGCGCCATGACACACATACTTTATCATTACTTAACCCCAGTGCTATACAAACACATAGTGCCTTGGCACACATATTTCATCATTATTTAGCCCTAATGAAATACACAACATAGAGCCTTGGCAAACATACTTCATCATTATTTCACTGCATGTATACTTCATCATTAATTAGTCCTAATGATATACAAGCACATTGAGCCTTGGCAAACATACTTCATCATGTCTTAGCCCTACTGGAATATGACAAAATTGTTTGACGTTGACAGTGCACATTGCACAGACATGAGCAGATGCCATTGTTAATACCATTATCATTCATTAAGGTTTACATATCATCATAATAACCTGATGATACATGACTGCTTAATTATCCATCCTGTGTTTTCACTATTATGTGTATCTCATGTATGCAACAGAGGTACATGTCAGTCTCAGTTCTGAAATATACATTAATGACAGCATAGCTGACCTAAGTCAGACGTATGTTTTTATTACTGATCATAAAATTGCTATTACTTCTTCATATCAACAAATTTGGCTTTGTACAAAATCTTCAGCATCACAATATCTTCTTCGACACAGAATGAGTAATTAATCCTATCTACACTGAATTGTCATAATGTAGAAGTAAGACTTCTCTGTTGGTGCTCGCTTTAAGTAGATAGGTAGGGGTTGCGTAAGTATATAGGCAGGGGTTGTAATCTCACAGCAGTCACCCTGATTGAGTATATATATATATATATATATATATATATATATATATATATATATATATATATATATATATATATATGTGTGTGTGTGTGTGTGTGTGTGTGTGTGTGTGTGCACGCGTGCATGTGGGCTATGTATAGAATTATATAAAAATGACCTTATGTACTGTTGTCCTCACTAAAATAGTAGAAACTGTTACACTGCAGGGTGAGTCCACATCTGTTATCAGACCCTTCTCCCAGCATCATCTTCTCTGCAACACAGTGCTGATCACATTCTCTATAAAGTGCACTCTCACAGTGTTGAAGTCAATCTTGTGTGGTGGCACTTGCATTAACTACTGTGTCCTCTAGATAAGTAGGATGCTCTAATCTCACCACAGTCAATTTGCTTGTGTAATGATGGGTCCATAGCATCACTGGAAGATTAATTCAACAGCTGTGCTAATTTGACTCCTACTCATGAGAAACATTTACATGGTGGATCAATTTGGCATCCCTTTTTCACTATCTTCACAAATGCATACTGTCTGCAACACACTGATGAGGTCATCATTTCAGTAATGTGCTTGCACACCACTAAAGTCAGACCTCTTCTGTTGTGCATGCCTATAATACACTTGTATGTAGATTTTGCTAATAAATAGGTAGGAAGTTCTAATACAGCAACAAGACGTGTGTGTGCGTGTGTGTGTGTGTGTGTGTGTGTGTGTGTGTGTGTGTGTGTGTGTGTGTGTGTGTGTGTGTGTGTGTGTGTGTGTGTGTGTGTGTGTGTGTGTGTAAATGGATGCAGGAATGTCTTACATCTCTTAGTGTTGACAGCATTTAGAATCCCACTCAGCTGTAGAAGTCATTTTTGCACACAGATCTCCTTTGCATGAAATATCTGATGTCATATCTTCAGAGATGCAGTGAGGCTCACATGCAGTTAGAATTCTCCTGTCACATATGTGCATAATACACTTGTGTGAAGACTGTGTCAATGGATAGTTAGGAAGTTCATATACAATAATAACTGTCTTCTGGGAATATTTGTTTTTTAACTCTTACTCTGCAAAACAGGCTGCAAACAAATATATGAGGTGTATTTGTACAGTACTGTTAGCCAACAGGGTGCTGGCAGAAATTGGGCTACTGTTGGCCGAAGGAGGAGAAGAGGCGGAAGACATGGCTGAAGACAGGAAGAGAGGAGAAAGGCTAGGACTGTGGTAGTAAGGGTCAGAATTTTGAATGTTGGCAGTATGACTGGTATAGGGAGAGAGCTAGCTGATATGATGGTCAGAAGAAAGGTTGGTATATTGTGTGTGCAAGAGACCAGATGGAAGGGGAGTAAGGCTAGGTTTATCGGAGGTGGGTTCAAATTGTTTTATCATGGTGTGGATGGAAGGAGAAATGGCGTAGGAGTTATTCTGAAGGAACAGTATGCTAATAGTGTTTTAGAGGTGAAAAGAGTGTCAGATAGAGTAATGTTTATGAAGCTGGAAATTGATGGTGTAATGATGAATGTTGTTAGTGCATATGCTCCACATGTTGGGTGTGCAATGGATGAGAAATAAAAATTTTGGAGTGAATTGGATGAAGTGGTGATGACTGTACCCAAGGGTGAGAGAGTGGTGATTGGAGCAGATTTCAATGGGCATGTTGGTGAAGGGAACAGAGGGGATGAGGAAGTGATGGTTAGGTATGGTGTTAAACAAGGGAATGTAGAAGGTCAGATGGTAGTGGATTTTGCGAAAAGGATGGACATGGCTGTGGTGAATACATATTTTAACAAGAGGGAGGAGCATAGGGTGACATACAAGAGTGGAGGAAGATGCACACAGGTGGATTATATCTTATGCAGGAGGGCCAGTTTGAAGGAGATTGGAGACTGTAAAGTGGTGACCGGAGAAAGTGTAGTTAGGCAGCATAGGATGGTGGTTTGTCGGATGATGCTGGTGATTAAGAGCAGGAGGAGGAGTGTGATGGCAGCACCAAGGATCAAATGGTGGAAATTGAAGAAGGTCAATTGTGAGGTGGAGTTCAGGGATGAGTTAAGGCAGGCACTGGGTGGCAGTGAAGAGTTACCAAATAGCTGGGTAACTACAGCGGAACTAGTAAGGGAGATGGCTAGAAGGGTGCTCGGTGTCACATCTGGACAGAGGAAAGACGACAAGGAGACATAGTGGTGGAATGAGGAAGTACAGGAGAGTATACAGAGAAAGAGGTTGGCAAAGAAGAAGTGGGATTGTCAGAGAGATGATGAAAGTAGACAGGAGTATAAGGAGATGAGGTGCATGGCAAAGAGAGAGGTGGCAAAGGCTAAGGATAAGACATATGAAGAGTTGTATGAAAGGTAAGACACTAAAGAGGGAGAAAAGGACCTGTACCGACTGGCTAGACAGTGGGACCGAGCTAGGAAAGATGTGCAGCAGGTAAAGGTGATAAAGGGTAATGAGGGAAACATACTCACAGGGGAGGAGAGTGTGTTGAGGAGATGGAAAGAGTACTTTGAGGGGTTGATGAATGAAGAGAATGAGAGGGAGAGAAGGTTGGGTGATGTGTGGATAGTGAATCATGAAGTACAATGGATTAGCAATGAGGAAGTAAGGATAGCTATGAAGAAAATGAAGACTGGAAAGGCTGCTGGCCCAGATGACATACCTGTGGAAGCATGGAGGTGTTTAGGTGAAATGGCATTGGAGTTTTTAACCAGATTGTTTAATGAAATCTTGGAAAGTGAGAGGATGCCTGAGGAATGGAGAAAAAGTGTTTTGCTACCGATTTTTTAAGAATAAGGGTCATGTGCAGAGCTGTAGTAACTAAATTGATCAGTCACAGCATGAAGTTGTGGGAAAGAGTAGTGGAAGCAAGGTTAAGAAGGGACGTGATGATTAGTGATCAGCAGTATGGTTTCATGCTGGGAAAGAGCACTACAGATTCGATGTTTGCTCTGAGAGTGTTGATGGAAAAGTACAGAGAATGCCAGAAGAAGTTGCATTGTGTTTTTGTAGACTTAGAGAAAGCATATGACAGGGTGCCTAGAGAGGAGTTGTGGTATTGTATGAGGTAGTCAGGAGTGTCAGAGAAGTATGTAAGAGTGGTACAGGATATGTACGAGGGTAGTGTGACAGCAGTGAGGTCTGCGGTGGGAGTGACGGATGCATTTTAGGTGGAGGTGGGTTACATCAAGAATCAGATCTGAGCCCTTTCTTATTTGCAATGGTGATGGACAGGTTGACAGATGAGATCAGACAGGAGTCCCCGTGGACTATGATGTTTGAAGATGACATTGTGATCTGTAGTGAAAGTAGGGAACAGGTGGAGGTGAACCTGGAGAGATGGAGATATGCTCTAGAGAGAAGAGTAATGAAGGTCATCAGGAATAAGACAGAATATATGTGTATGAATGAGAGGGAGGATAGAGGAATGGTGAGGATGCAAGGAGTAGAGGTGGCGAAGGTGGATGAATATAAATACTTGTGGTCAATAGTTCAGAGTAGCGGTGAGTGTGGAAGAGAGGTGAAGAAGAGAGTACAGGCAGGATGGAGCGGGTGGAGAAGAGTGTCTGGAGTGATTTGTGACAGACGCGTACCTGTAAGAGTGAAAGGGAAGGTCTACAAGAGGGTAGTGAGACCAGCTATGTTATATGGGTTGGAGATAGTGGCATTGAAAAAAAGGCAGGAGTTTGAGCTGGATGTGGCAGAATTAAAGATGTTAAGATTTGCACTGGGTGTGACGAGGGTGGACAGGATTAGGAATAAGTATATTAGAGGGTCAGCCCAGGTTGGAAGGTTTGGAGACAAAGCCAGAGAGGCACGATTACGTTGGTTTGGACATGTGCTGAGGAGGGATGGTGGGTATATTGGGAAAAAGATGCTAAGGATGAAGCTACCAGGTAACAGGAAAAGAGGAAGGCCTAAGATAAGGTTTATGGATGTAGTGAGAGAGGACATGCATGTGGTTGGTGTGACAGAGCAAGATGCAGAGGACAGGAAGAAATGGAAACAGATGATCCGCTGTGGTTACCCCTAATGGGAACAGCCAAAAGAAGATGATGATCTGTACAGTAGGCTTGTGATGTGCACTCAGATTTTAGTGGAAATATCAAGGTAATACATGATGGTGATGTCAACCATTGAAATATCCAGTGTCACAGTTGTAAAATAAATCCCTAGTTGTGCTTGTGTTTTTGCAAGCCTTCATTAGCTTGTGATGTTAGGTACATAGTTCAGATCCTGACATCACTGCTTACAATCAGTCTGCATGTTAACAGTTTTGTCACCCGCATGTGCTATGCTCATGTTTAGATGTTGTTTACTTTTCTAAATTTCCTGTTAAAAGGCTGTATTGAAGACTAATGTTGTTATTTGTAGAGATTGTCATTCCATATCAGTTGCAGTGACACTCCTCCTCAGGACTGAGGACATAAGACAATGTAAGGCATGTTGTGGCCTAAGAAAAGCATGTGTTCTTCCAGCACAGTGACAACAGCAGGGGGCCATGGGTGTGATTGGGTATACCTAGGATCAATCAATTTTGTCTGACATACAGCAAGATTATTTCTAAGAAATTACAGGGGCACATATTCCTTGAGTCATACTCATAATGTAATGCTTTTACATAACCACACATATGACAATTGGTGATGCACTTATACCAGGGCACATTCATTTATCCCACCATGGTGTTGATTTTCTGAATGCATAGGCAAGTGTTCCAAAGCAGCATTGAGTGACTCTAACTCTTTGTGTCCTTAACTGTTCTGTAGTAATGAGATCCCCCCAATTCGACTTTGTACATATAGAGTGACAGAGGTCTCCCTCATCCATTTTAGCTGATAAAAAATATGGCCAAATAAAGTACAGCTGAGCTGATTGAATGACTTCACATAAGTGGAGTTCAACAGTTGTGATAACAGTTCCATTGTAGATCATGCAATTAACAGCCATAACCCCAACCAGGTTCCCAAGGGATGAAGCGGCCAAACGCACTATTTGGGGATGAAAACAATATTAAATTTGTTATTTCACTAATAACTTGTCTTACATCATTTTTGGATCCTGTTCCACTTTTCCAGTGGATTTCTTAGTTAGTCAATTAACAGCCATATTGTTAGTTGGAGGAGTTTTACAGCTTAATGTTCAATTCTACGACATGGAATCATTTTGCTTGAATATACTGACAACAACCATTACATCACATCATATCAGTATTATCTGTTGATATGTTTCACAAACATATGTGAACATAGTTTTGGATTTCATGGTAGTACACATTTGTTCTGCCAGTGTCATGGTGAGAGTGCTACTGTGGCACACACATTGAGTACTGTGGTGTATGCAAATGTGCTCCAGTTCTTGGGTGGTATGTGTACAAACATACAGAGAAATCATCCTCGACCATGGGATACTGATTAAGGATTGATCACAACTGTATGCATGTGGACATACTCATTTAATTGCTATCAGTCTAACATACAATATAACATTCATTATCAGGGATCCTTTCTTAATTCACACATTAATTTCAGTTGCTTGTGACAATATCCATTGCTACCTCCTGTGGCAGATGCCGATTATATACAGCTCTGTAGAATACATTGTTTCACACTGTGGCATTTGCTTCTGTTCTTATCTGTCTGCACAATAATTGTGTTAGGCTGGAGTGCCTTACACAATGGCATTGCATGTGTCACACTCTGCTCCCACATCACGCAAAGCCTATATAATTGTGTATAAACCCTGGGGACAGAGAATATACTGAATGAATTGAAGAGTAGAATTAATCTCCTAGAGCAAAACCCTTGGGTAATTAATAAGCACATGGGTCTTAAAAAATAGAAAAAAGTGAAATAATATAAGAATTGATGTTAACACTGAGTGTGGAAATGGAAAGAGTATAATATAATGAGTTTTTGACACTTCAGCTCCCACAAACTTTAGAAGACTTGTCATGTGGAGCAAAAAGGGTGCATAGGTTCATTGGTGCAACTGCTTCTTTAAAACCAAATTCTAAACTTAGCTATATTTTATTATAAACTGCTTGGGCAAAATCTCAAATTAAAATAGTTTAACATACTGTGTGGTGTTCATAGCCCCATAGTTTTTTTTTTTCAATAATAAATCTTTATTCTTTTCCAAATGTTAATACAATACTACAACATATGTACATTATATACATGAATGCTTCCAATAGTTACATAAGATCATTATACATTAATATAAACTTCTACATAGGTATTAAAGAAAGAGAAAATAAAAATCTAGTATCAATATAAGGCTTATCTATACTAGCCTCCATATGAAGTATGTATTTCCCGGGGAAAAGTGGATAAGAACCTTAAGCTAACACAGTGTTAAAGATTTGCTCACATATTTTTGTGTTATTTATATTTTTCTTATGATCTTTAATTAGTAATTTATGTGCTAAAATATGTCTTATCGCTACACTTTTAAAGTTTTCCCATGAATTCTGGGATGGATTCAACCAATTTGTAGCTATATAAAGCTTCATTAACAGAAAAATATTTATAGGTATGATCATTTGGGATCTGTCCAAATTATTCAGAGGAATATGAAGAATCATAAACTCCCAAGAAAGTGTAGACTGTTGATAACCCATTTTTTGTAATTGAATTTTTAAAAAATTCCAAAGTTTGAATATACATTTACAACTCCAGAACATGTGTAAAAGGTCAGCTGTTTGATCCATACAATATGGACATTTGGGTGAATTTTTAGAGTTAAATTTATGCAGACTGAGACGAGTGTAATAAGCGTTATTAAATATCATCAACTGAATAGATAATAACTTTTGAAGAGATACTGATTTTAAGGTTAAGTTAATTGCTTTCAATATTTTACTATCCTCAATTGGTAACAATTTCTCCTTCCAGTATTTAGATAAGAGTATTTGGTTATTATATTTCACGTCTTTTATCAAATTATATGAAGCCGTTATATATTTGAAGTCCTGCATAAGAGTTTGCCATAAGTTTAGACAAATGGTTAAGTCTTCTTCTTTAATTTTGAAATTACTAAAATAACTTATTGAAGGATCCTTTAACTGTCTCATTATAATTAAATACGAGTTAGGAAGACTCATCTCTCTTAACATGTCGTGTATTGAGATACCAAGAAAAGGATATAAATCAATTATGGTTAGATCAATTATAAGTGGGAATTTTTTAAGATCTATCAGTTGATTACCAATTTTCAGATTCGGGTTCTTGTGAAATGGTTGGAAAGTCATCATATATTGTAAGAGGTTTAGTGAATTAAACAGACTTTGTACTGATGTTATATATAATCTAATATGTTCCATCAGAGCATACATTTTAAAGGTATCTTTATTTAAAAAAGGTAATGCCTTACAATTAATACCCAACCCAGCAACATGTTTGTGATTCAGAATCAACCACTTGGGTGACCATTTAGGACTGGACCTGTCGAAGTTTACCACTCTTAGAATTCTATTAGCATTTATTATTAAATAATATGCTTCAAAATTCGGTAAATCTAAACCACCCTTGTTTTTCAGAGTCATCAGTTTATCATAAGATATTCTAGTTTTTCTAGGTTCCCATACAAATCTATCTAATTCCGTATGAAGTTGTTTAAAGAATTTCCTAGAAATTACAACTTGAGTAGCTCGAAAAATATATAATATTCTGGGGAGTACATTCATTTTAATAATTGAAGCCTTTGCCATTATTGGTAATTTCAAATTATTCCATCTTTTTAAATCAGACACTATATGATCCCAAATTAACTTTACATTGTTCGCATAAAAGTCTCTATTATCTGTTGAAAAAACAATACCCAAATATTTTATTTTTTCTTCGGATTTTAACTACCCTACCAATGGTAAAAGCAAAAAGGGTGTAGGCGTCTTTAAAGGAAATAACTTGTTTTTTTTTTTAAATTTATTTTGTAATTAGATATTTTTGCAAAATCTTCCACTGCTTTTAATATTTTCTTGGTATCTGAAACAGGCGTACAGTAAATATTAAGATCATCCGCAAAAGCAGCCATGGATATTTTCATACCATATATTATTGGAGCATTATGATAAATATTTTGCTTGATATGTAGGAATAGTGGTTCTAAATATAAACTGAATAATATAGGAGATAACGGACATCCTTGATGGGTACCATTCTTAATTTGTATTCTTTTTGAGAAATTTTTATTAATATATAAAGTTGTATAGGGATTGTTATATAATTTTTTTAATGTTAAAATAAAGTCTTGGGGTATATTAAAATATGATAAAATATAAAACAAAAAATTTAAATTAACCCTATCAAAAGCTTTTTGAGCATCAATTATGAGTGCATAAACATTAAGATTTCTATGAATGGCATAAGAAATTAGTGTATGAAGTGATAGCTTATTATCAGTAGTTTGTCTACCATTTATAAAACCAGCTTGTTCATCAGATATTATTAGATTAATTACCTTCTTCAATCTATTAGCCAAAATAGATGTCATAATTTTCATATCTATATTCAAAAGTGAAATGGGTCTATAGTTATCCGGATTTTGCAGATCAGCATTCTCTTTAGGTATAAGAATTGTTTTCAAAGCGTTAAAGTGCGGATCATTAATTTTATTATTAATTATATAGTTAAATACATGTGAAAGTATTTTCCCCAATATATCACAAACAGTTTTATAAAATTCCGTAGTCAAACCATCTGGTCCTGGAGCTTTATGTGGCTTCAAATTATTAATTGTATCTGTTATCTCCTCTGAGGAAATTGGTTTGACTAAATTCACATGAGACTCATCCCCAATTTTCTTCTGCAGAAAATCATTATTACTCTTATTTATAAGTAATTCCTGATGCTCACCATAGATTTGAGAGAATATTAATTCAAAAGTATTCATAATGTCTTCAGTATTGGTATGTGTTTTATTGTTAAACTGTATTTCAGAAATTTGAGAAGGTATTTTCGATTGATTAATGATACGAGCTAGTGCTTTTGAAGGGTTCTGTATATGATTAGCATATTTTACCAGTATTTTCTGTTCATAAAATGACAATTTACTATTTTGTAATAAAAAAAGATCTTTTTGACATTTTAATAACTCCGTTTCAGTTTGTTTACTATAGTTCCCAATTAAATCCTGATCTAGTAACTTAATTTTAGTTTCCAATTCTTGTATGTCTCTAGTTTGTATTTTCTTATAATAAGTAGCTTTTTGAAGAAAGATTCCTCTTATTTGTGCTTTGGTCGTTGCCCATTCTATATCAGATGGATGCCGGTGTTTAGAGAGATTAACTAATAGATGATTAAAGGTCTCTTGAACTTCTTTAATTATATCTTCTTTATTCAATAAATACGGATTTAGGGACCAATTATAACCTCAAAGACGCATATTATTTCTAGTGTCCTTGTTAAAAATTAATGCGATCCTAGAATGATCCAATAAGTGTCGAGCTTGTATAGATACACAGGGATCTAAAGTCATTAGTACGTCTGAATTTAGAAAGAAATCAATCCTAGACCACATTTTATGACAACTTGAATAACATGCAAAGTTATTTGAATTCATTTGATTATTTGTGTATTTAAATGGGTCATATAGTTTAAAATCTGTTTTAAGTTCCTGTAGTGCTATCACTGCTTGATTATTAAAGGACCTGTGTGAACTTGATTTATCTAATTTGGGATCTTGATATACATTCCAATCACCTCCTATTATTATATAACAATTATTATATTGATTCAGGATAAAATAAAGTGATGCTATAAAAAGTTGCTGATTGGTACATGGGGCATATATATTAAGAAGTACCACAGGTTTATCATAAAGTATAGATGAAAGAATCACATAACTCCATCTTCCCTCTTTGTCTATTTTGAAATCTAGAATATTCTCTTGATACTGATTTTTAATAATAATAGCCACCCCTGCACTATTAGTTGTCCCTTCTGAAGCTACCACCTCTCTAATCCATTTCTTATCCTTAAGGACAGCCCATTGGTCATTGGTCAAGTGGGTTTCTTGTAATAAAATAAAATATGCCTTTGATTAGAGAAATAAATGAAGAAATGATTTCCTTTTTTTCAAGTTCTGGAGCCCTTTAGTATTCCATGAGTCTATTATCCACATACTAAGATTTTTAAGTCTTTTAAGGATATTTTAAAATTGAGAAACGGTACTAAATTCAAATATAATAGCACAGTATATAATGTCTGGAAGCAATCTTGACATCCCATCCCTAACCTGTGCCTATCCACTATTCCCCTGGACCAGGACATACATAGGTTTTTTACACTGTTAGAACCTTTCTGGGTAAATAACCTTACTAAACATCTATTCTTTATATTACAAAATAAAAGATCAAAAACATGCAAAAAACCTATAAAAACTACATCTAACTCTACAAAGCCTAACCAAAACATTCCCTAATAAACACTGATAAATATCCACAGCTCTTGAACACACTATTTTGTTAAACCTATCAAGTAACTGTCTTCACTACACTTATAGTTACTATCATACCTCACTAATAATTCTCATACATTATTAGTTATACTCATTAGTTGTATCACCTTAAGTTAACAAACTATCATATTTAAATCTAAAATAATCATATATATGACAGTACCCCTATTAAACAATAACATTATTGACCTCAAGATAATTCACCATATGTATTGTTAATTGGAAGAGAGAAAAAGAACTACAAAGAAAACAAATGTTTAACCTTTAAGTATAATATTAAATCTGATTTTGTTTATATAATCTAAATTATCTAGAATTATAATGTCAGCAAATAAGGTGAACAAAAATAGCACTTTAACTACACTTACTGGGTAATATAATTAAATTTATAAAATAATGGTTAGGTAACACAGTTCTCAAAACAGTCAGAACCACATGCCAGTATATAATAAAGATAGCCTTCACATTCCTAGAGAGGCCAGAATATGATATTTTCTGGTCTCTTTATCTACTAACTATCCCAACACTAAATCTCCTTAATCTCTAAACATTTGTAGTATTAAAAACACATCATTAATACAGGAAAAACAAATAATAAAGTTTACTACAAGGTTATTAACACAACCACATACAGCATAAACTAACTAAGGAAAAAGAATAACTATGTTAAAGCTATCATACTTCTAAGATATCAGTTAAATAACACATTTTAAACCAGTACATTATTAGTTCAGTTGTAAACATAACTGAATGAATTCACAGTTCCCTTTAAAGAAATAAAACATGTTGCATACATTAAATGTCCACAAATGCTCGTTTTACAGTCCAAATAGCTTCCCCTTCCTCCACAAAGATCTTCTCACTTCCTGAGCTTGTAATCTTGTCTTCGTGCTCACGACGGGAGAACCATTACACGGACGGACTTCCGGATGCGCTACCTTGAAAGCGGACCCTCAGCAGCACTCAAAGGACTTCCTGTTGCATCGCGAAGGGACTCAGTTCGTAGAAGCCATAACATTTCAGAAAATCTTCGTGGACGAGCTGGAGCTGTAAAAAAAAGACTAAGTAAACATTTACCAAGGGGCCTGGTGAAGAAAAAAGAACAAACAAAGGATTTTAAAGCCTCAAGATGTAGTAAGCATAGAATCCCAACACCCACTTGCTGTAAACAGACTGGATGGCCAGATCAAGCTTCCGAAGCTGGAAGGGACTTAAAAATCTTCAAAAAGGTAACTTTTGCTTCTTTTTTTGTAGATATGGAATATTTGGAGCCATCTACTGTAAAAATTAATGTGTTGGGGTATTTCATTTGAAATTTGATATTCTTTTCAATGAGGAACTTACAATATGGAGATAATGCTTGTCTAGCTTGTCTTATTTGCAATGGTAAATCCTGTGCCATAGAAACTCTATTATTTTGCTACATAATATAACCTCTATTCTTTTTAACAGTTAGAATTATTTTGTTTACATCCTGGTAGATGAGTATTTTGACGTATACTGGTCTAGGTATGTTTGAGGCTTGTGCTTCTCTGAGAGCTCTATGAGCTCTTTCTATAACTATTTGTTTGGCTATGTCAGAGTCATTGAACAATATTCCAAGTATTCGTATGATGGTAGAAATTAAATCATTATATTGGATAGATTCAGGAATTCCTGTGATAATTATATTGTTCCTTCTGGCTCGTGCCTCCAGGTCCAGAATTTTATTTTGCATAAACTGAATATCCAGGTCATGAATGTCTGTTTTTTTAGCAAGCAATGTTATTCTGTCCTCATTTTCAGATATTCTAGCTTCTGATTTATCCATCCTTTCGAGAATTTGACTGCATGTGGCACCAAAAGAAAGTACCTGGTTTGATAGTTCTTTCAAAGCTTCTTGGATGGGTAACAAAGCAGTTTTAATATCTTCCATATTAGCTAGTTGATCCGGTTTATTTGTCATTCCAGCTTTTGAAAGTTCCTGCTGTTTTGTAATCTTCTGCCTTTTTATTGTTGAATCTTTTTTCTGGTGACTGAAGTGCTGATAATTTGGTTTTAGTTGTTGTTTCCATTCTTTTGTCTTCTTTTGACATTGTGGAGCAAAGCAGATCTTTAGTATAACTGAATGGTAAATATCCAACGCTATTACTCAGGCAGTTCCTTTGTTTAATACTCTGTTCAGAGTCAGACAGTCAATCAGATCCAATCCTGTGAGTTTGTATAATTTCCTCCAGTTCTTTCACCTCTCAAGCGGTATTTAGTTGTAGTAGATTAATTATAGCCAACAATTGGTGTAGAAAAGCTTGCAGTATATCCTCAGGGTTGATTTTTATTCTGAGTAACTGGAGAGCTGTAGATATGCAGTGGCTACAGAATGGCGGCCATCTTTGAATCTTAGCCCCATAGTTCACATAAGCGCAAAGCCAATTGCCAAACAATAACTCTACTGCCATATACAAATCAGCTAAACAATCAGCACTGATTACTCTAAAGGGCAGCCCTGCTCAGAAAGGCCTACAGCTGATCTGCTTATTCAAGTCATCCTAAGTTGGGTTCCTTGTACTTGTGGCAATAAGGGAGATACACACTTGTGATACAGTGTGACTCATAAAGCACAGTGTGGTTGAGCCTGATTTGTATATTACCTTTATAAACTAGCCCCATCTTACTCCAGTTTCTCTCAGCCCTCCATATTGGGCTATGGTTCCATGCATTCATCTCTTAAGTTATGCACCACTGAATAAAAATATTTTTGAGTAACGGAGATTAGGTGAACTGAGATGGAAAACTCAGGAATGATTGTAATTCATTGCCAGAAGTTTAATTTTTTTTTCACTACTTGTGAATGACAAGATTGGGAAGAATGTAAGTACTCGTTATATTGCTCAGGTGCTTACTGCTTACAAATGAATGAGTAAATGAGGTGGTGATTTTAAAACATGAATAAAATGCAGTAGAACAGAAAACAGAAAACCACAACTCAGAACTAGTGCTACAAGGCAAACACAGAGCCGTTCATTGTGCAGATTTACTAGAACTTTTATAGAAGGATGACAAGTGTCAGTCTGTCACTTTTGACACATTTGATTAAACAGCAGAGAGCATGACACAGAAGAGACGGTGTCAGTCCTTAGGCGAATCACATCCTTCTGGGTACTCTGAGGACATATGGGAATGGGAGGAGCCAAAACAGCTTAGGCTTTCACTCAGTTACTAGATAACAATACTTCTCTAAGTGAGAAGTAGGGGGTATTGTGTATGACACCTTTCAAAATGAGTAACAGGAGGTCAGTACTCACAAAGCAGTCCAATTACACAGAAGGTGCTACAGCACTTTCTTTTGTAAAGGCACAAAAACGTAGCCAAGAATATGAAAGGGAAAATGGCAATAATCATACTGATAATGGAAATACTTTTTCATACATAATAGCATAGCATAGTGAGAAAGAGAGTGAATTGGGTAAGTATTGCATTTTTAACATGGATGGTATAGTTCAGTACAGGGCTATTTATGTCTCTCTTTCAGTGCAGGTTTCAGCTGAATGTCAGCCAACTGTCTTTAAAATGTACGCAGTATTAATGAGTTAGACAAAGTGCATGGAATTTATTGGTGGAATTTTTTTTTTTTTTTAACACAAACATGATTTTAAGAAAGTAGAAATATAGACACCTATAGGGCAGCTGAAGTAAGGGGGCAGGAAGGTAGCAAAATGGACAAAAAGAGAGAAGGTGCTCGAATCAACTTGTGTATTCATGTGCATAACTAATTAAGTTTTGAGATGATCAAAACTTAGCAATATTAAGAAGAAGCTTTACAAATAATGCAAGAGGATATTATTGGAGTTTACTGGAAATGGGGAAGTGATGAAGCAAATAAAGCAATTAAAAAACATAAAGTACCTAGTATTGATGGTTTAATACAACAAATGTGTTAAATATTGCCTAATAAAGTGAATCTATTGTATATAAAAATATTCAAAATGTTAGAAAAACAATTAAATCATATCCAAATTCCAATGCTGTGGAAATAGTCAATAATATCCACCATACTTAAACAAATAATATTCATCTATAACATGTACAGATAGATATAAAGTTCATTTACCATCACCTTTTAATGAAGACTATACAGGTTGCATAATGAACTGATAAACATATGGCATTATAAAAAGAATATTAGCCATAGTGGACTATTAGGTAATATCATAATGTTATGGACAAACTTGGCTTTCCTGAGGATTTTATTAATATATTAATATCATTATATACTAATAATAAGACATATATTAAAATAAGAAATCCGTGTTATAAAGGCAATACAAATAAAAAAAAAAGATTTACCTCTGTTAGAAGTGATGATTCAGTATAGGTGTTTAAAAAAGATACAGAGCAGGGTTGCCTTTAATCTCATTGTTATTTGCTTTATCCAGAGATCCACTGACTAATACAATAACAAGTAGAAATACAAATATGACTCTGTAATTATCCATATTGGTGTGAATGACCTGAGACATACCTCCCTGGACAACATGAAAAGAGACATGGTCTCATGTAAGGAGATTAATTCTACTCTTCAATTCATTCAGTATATTCTCCCTGATGATGTAGCTCAGGCCAGTATGACCCTGACCCTGAGTAGCATCCTGCTCTCACCAAGAATGATGCCACAGTATAAAGAAAAAATTATCAATTTTAACAGGTGGCTAAGTTTCTGGTGTCATTCAAAGGGGATCCAGTATCTGTCCACCTGGGATGACATGCTCGATAAGCCACGTTGCTTTGCAAGAGATGGCTTGCACCTGTCACCTTTAGCCTTTTGAATACTGGCCAAGGCTTTTGCTGCCCCCATAGTGCCTTTCTTAGGCAAGGCTCAAAAGACAACCCCACCACCATAAATAGCACAAGTAACCAAAAACTGAGGGTAATGCTACTCAACGCCAGAAGTCTAAACCTCAAAATGCATGCACTCGAGGCACTCCTCAGTATGGAGAACATCGATATCTGTGCAGTAACAGAAATCTGGTTTATGGCTCCAGAGAGTACCCCAGCACTACCATGCTATAACTTATACCATACTTTACGGCCACAGAACCCGGACTGTAACACAAAAGGTGGGGGTGTATCCATATTCATCAAGGATAACCACACCTCCAGGTTAGTGGCACAACACAATGCCTCAGAGATCATCCTTGTGCAACTAACAATGGGCAAAACTGCTATTCAAATTGTAGCTTGCTACAGATCACCCACCATGACCCAGGACCCCAATTTCCGCATTTTGGGAGACACTGAAAAATATAAAGGTCCTACCAAATGCCCTAATATTGGATGATTTCAATTACACAAATAATCCCAGAAGAGGGAACCAGAAGGAGTCAAACCTCCGTTTGTAGCAAAATATAAAATATATAATGCAATAAAGATAATAAATAATAAATAATTTCGCATAGCCAGCGCTTATGCTTTCTTCAGATATCAAGTTACAGATACATTTAGTTCTTATTTATATATACTGAAAAATTTTTACGGCTTGTTGACTCAAAGAGTCACCAAATGATGAATAAAACCGTAACCACAAATATAGAATATTTAAATAAATATAAGATAATAAATATAAAGAATTCATAATAAGCATTTTGCTAGCTTCAATCAGCTCAACAAAGATGATACATTTTCTTATTTATATATATATAAAACATTTTGGCCCGGGCTTGTTGACTCAAACAGTTAGTCAATTAATAAAACATCTTGCTGAATCATTTAACAACAATGAGAACAGTCACTAAAAACCGTCACGAGGACTGTTGTCTAAGCTAGTTGTCCAGGCTGCAAAAATGCAATCTGTTTAACTTACTATAACATAAACATAAACACGGCGTCCCAACCTAGAACATCTGCTGATTATGCTATAAATATAATATATCCAATGACAAAACATTAGGTTTTAACAAATTGTTAGAATATAAGGTGCTCCTCATTTGTTATCTGGTAAAACATATTCGAGCATTTTCTTGAAATGATCCAGACTGTTGAGAATCTCAAGAAACATATATATTGTCAACATGAGGCCAAGTAGATTATCAAGAACATATCCTAGTATTACAAATCAAGACTCAGTAAAAAAACATTAACTCTTATTGATAAAGAATATCTACTATATCTGAGATAAACACTCTGAATGGGTGGATAAAATGAACAATATAGACCACATCAGTATATATATGTATAACGGTCATGGTGATGTACAACACAATGATTTCAATTACCCAAACATTAACTGGGAGAACTACTCAAGTACTAACTCCATTGACGAATGCTTCCTAGAATTTATAAACTCGAACGCCTTGGATCAACTGGTCAACACCCCCACCAGTGGTGACAACATATTGGACCTGGTCATCACCAACATGGGTGACCGGTGTTCTACACCAGTGGTCAAACCCTCACTGGTTAAATCAGATCATAGACTAATCACTCTGGATATCCACATTCCACCACCACCCCCAATCAAGGAAACCACCGTGAAAAACTTTTCAAAAGCAAACTTCATATTACTTAAGACTGAGTTGGAAAGGTTCACAGCCCCCATGCTAAAGAACAATGCTGTCCAAGCTGCTGAATCCCTTAATAAGGCACTCTATGAGCTCCTGCAAGAATGCATGGATCATGATATCCCAAGCAAAACCAAAACTCACTCCTCCAAGAAAAGGAAACTAGTTTGGTGGACCCCTGCCATAAACAAGCTATACAATAGAAGGAGGAAACTAGTGCAGAAAAGAGTAAAATCCCAAAAAGGACAGACATCCCTGATCAGTATCAGCAAGAAACTATGATTTCTCATAAAATCATCCAAGGCTAGCTTTGAAAGAAAAATTGCCAAGGACTCCAAAGATAACCACAAAGCATTCTTTAGCTATGTCAAGAACCTAAGTGGAAACTCTCAGATTTGCTCTGAGTTAGTGCAGAATGGTACAAAATACACTGAATCGACTGATATTGCCAACATTCTGGCAGACAGGTTTAGTGCAAACTTCTCCCCCGTCTCACCCTCTAAAGGGCCCATAACCATACCAGAAGACTGTAGTGCCCTGGCAATTACTGACACACAGGTTAAAACAGCCCTATCCAAAGCCAAAAATACAGCTTCAATAGGACCAGATGGTGTTCCAGGCTGTGTCTTATATGAGCTCCAAAATGAACTAACCCCTCACCTAAACACACTGTTCAAACTCAGCCTCTCTATAGGCTATGTACCCATAGAGTGGCACACAGCAGCAGTTATCCCACTCCACAAAGGTGGAGCCACAACATACCCTGGGAACTATTGCCTTATAAGCCTGACTAGCCTGGTCTGCAAGGCTATGGAGTGCATCATCATGGAATTCATTAACAGAGACATTGAGAACCTTAAAACATTGGACCCCACCCAGTTTAGCTTTGTTAAGGGCAGATCATGCCTCCTAAACCTGGTGGACTTTTTTGAGACAGTTAACAAGGTTTTAGACAAGGGAAAGGAGGTCCACACATCCTTCCTAGACCTCACAAAGGCATTTGACACCATTCCCCATTCTGGTATTATAGACAAGCTCACCAGCCTGAACATAAGTCCCTACATCACAAGATGGGTTGCCAATTGGCTCATGGATAGAACCCACACGGTGAGAGTTTCAGGCTCTAGGTCCGACTCTAAACCAGTTACAAGTGGCATCCCCCAGGGCTCAGTCCTGGGACCCCTCCTGTTCGGTATATACTTCTCAGAGGTACAGACAAGCACAGGAGGACTATGGCTTACCAAGTTCGCAGACGACTGCAAACTGGAGGCCATAATTGACTCTCTAGATCGTACAGATATCCTCCAAAAGGATCTCACTGAGACGGATACCTGGTGTCAAAATCATGGCCTCAAGCTAAATGCCAAAAAGTGCATAGTCATCCCCTTTGGAAAAAACAAAGTACCCGTGAACTACCACATACATAGTAGTCCCCTAAATACAGAAAATGTAATAAGGGATCTGGGGACCCAAGTAGATAGTAATCTTTCCTTTGATAATCATATTGCCAAGGTGGTTAGAAAATCCTTCTATGTGGCCCATCTAATCAAAAAAGGGTTTGCATCTAGAACAAAAGAAGTTACTGTGCTCCTTTACTCATCACTCTTCAGACCCATCATAGAGTACAATGCCCCATTTAGGATGTACCTTACAAGACACCTGCAACAGCTGGTAAGACCACAGAAGTACCTCACCAAGAGGATTACTGGCCTGAAACATATGCCCTATGCATCCCGACTGAAGAAACTCCAGCTGTACTCAGTTGCATACCACTTACTCAGAGGTGATCCCTGCCTGACATACAAGGCCATGTACAACCCAAAATTGATGGACATGCTCCACCTAAAAAAAAAACAAATCCCAAAGATCCACTCACTTTTGGGATCTAAACCTCACCACAACGATAAATAGGACATGCTGGAGTGATAGATTCCTGTCCCAGAGACTCTCCTTGCTTTGGAACAGGATTCCAGTCTACATTAGGCAGAGTCCCTCACTAACACTCTTCAAGAGAAACCTTGACGAGTGGATGGGAAATAGAAAATTTACCCCGGGGATAACTGCAGTGGCTCTGCTGGACAGAGGCACAGGGAACTAATGGCTCTGCTGGACCGAGGCACAAGGAACTAATCTAAGGGTGCGGCGAAAGTCAACACATTCTGGCTAGGTTCATAGATGCCCTCGGGCAGATAGCCTAGTAATTATCTATGAACATATGAACAGTAAATATTTATTTAATCAGGGGCGGCTCATGCTATCGGTCTGCAGAACTGCAGCCCTCCCACCTAGAAATAAATTAAATACATACCGTGAAACATAAACTTAAAAAAAAATGTTTCTTTTTTAACGAGTACCGGAGCTGCTGCGCATGCGCGGACACACTCAGACTGCCTCGCAGATGCCTCGCAGATGCCCAGGAATCCTTGCGAGTCAGCAGTCCAGATGCAGAGAAGGCATTTTCTGCCCCGCAGATGCCCAAGATGCCATGCTGTAGATGACCACACAGAAGAGAGGAGCTCCAGACTGCTTGAGCTGCAGGCAGGACCAATCAGGAGAAAGGTAAGCAGGGATTTGAGCACAGGATCTGAAGTAAGTTGAGTGCAAAGCCCTTGCAGGGAAGCGTTAAGTCGAGCACGGGTTTGCTGTTCGAGACAATGGAGTTGGACCTGGTTTACCGCTTCCAGACCCATTTACAGGTAGTGTGTGTGTGTGTGTGTGTGTGTGTGTGTGTGTGTGTGTGTGTGTGTGTGTGTGTGTGTGTGTGTGTGTGTAATGCCCTCATTAACACATAGTGGTGGGCAGAAATACTCAGGCCTGAACCCTGTACCTTGGGTGCAGGTGGCAAGGACCTGAATTCCCTACCCACCACTATTTGTAAAATAAATGCAGATTTTTGCCTCATATTTGTTCTGTTCCTCATAAAATCTGTGGTTTCTGTATCTTCATAGTTCCTTGCAACGGTTTGTAGTGCAGTGGTGCACTGGTAGCATTGTTGCCTGACAGCTACAGGTTCTCTGGTTTGATTCTTGGCTGGGGTGCCTTCTGTGTGGAGTCTGCATGTCCTCCCATCCCTTACAAAGATGTGTTTGGAGTGTTTCTCCCTGCTTTACTGAAATTTGGCTTTGTTTTGTTCCAAGTCAACTAGTTTACTGGTTAACAAATGTTTAAAAATAACAGGCATTTGAATTTCAGACTTCATATTCTTCAGAAGGTACATGGTAAAACAAAACCTTTTATTCTAGCAATTGTCTAAGTTTATAACATGGATATTTGAAATTTGCCCATATTTTGGGGACTGTATTCTTCCATTATTGGCCTCGTCCAGGTATTTTGTGCTAAGATTGAGAGCTATGATGAGAACTGAATTCACTGAATATGTTTGGCAGTTGTATCCCACATTATTGGCTTTTTTTCAGGTGTTTTTTGCTAAGAGGTTGACAGCTATGGTGAGAACTGAATTCACTAAATAGTAGCCATTTGTCTTCCTCTGTTTCAGCTGATTTGGCATAGTGGTATGCTTCTCTGAATGTTTTGCACAGGGTCCCCCTGGGTTCAAGATGTGGCAGTGAAATGTATGGTGGTAACACAGCATTTTATTCTATCAACTTTCCAACATTATACAAGCAATGTTTAAAATGTGTCCTTGGTGTTTGGCCTTTTGTCCCCCCCCCAATAAATTTTGGCTTTTTCCAGATATCTTGTGCTGCAAAGTTCAGAGATAAAGCTGAGTGTCGAGTAGATTTTACAAGGAGCTGAGAGCTGCAGGGGAACAAAAGTTTAGTGCTGCTTATGCTAAGCTTGCTTGCATTGTTAATAGCACAACAGGTAGTATATTTGCTTTTGATGCAGAAGGCTGTGGGTTCTGCTCCCACAGTAGGTAAATGCATTACTGCACTGTGTTGTAAAGGGGGTGGATGCTGCAGTCCTTTTTGGCAAAGATACCTAGTAACTACGAACTTGTTATCAGTTTGCTATCCATTCCCTATTGCGGTATTACTAGCTTATCATGTTTTTAATGCATGCAACATAGGCAATTTATTCTTCAAGGGCAACAGGCACTTTATTTGTAGATGAAACAATGACATATAAAGTTGTTTGCTAGCAGCAATCTCTTTATTAGTTACAGATTTCTTTAATGTGGATTTTACTACTTTAGAGATTGTGCATATTTACTGATACTGGTGGACTATAGAAGGTTAAGTAGACATTTTATGATGGAAATGTTCTGACTTGGGCAGTTTTGTCATTGGTACATGCATTTTGTTTCACTGTTTAATGGAAAAATGTTCAAAACAATAAATTTAAAATGCCCTCTAACAACTGTACTGTATTGTACAAGGAATATAATGTAATACAGTCAGGAAGGTGTATCAAAGAGCATGTGTATGTTTCATGTTCAAGGGGCCTATGATTTTGAAAACAGCCCAGAGTTAATCTTTATCTGCCACTGGCAAAATGTATTTTCTTTGAATGTGGGTTTCAATTCTGTTTCAATGTATGTGAGTTTCAAGGGCAGAGAAGTTTTAATGCTAAGTCTATTTTCATTGTGAGACTGCATTGTTTTGTTCATCAGATATCTATTAGGGTTTGTGCTGTAAAATGCAAAATAAAACTTTCAAATGAAATCTAAATAAATGCAGAAGTAAAGCAGTATGCACATTACAGTGTTTATGGTAAATGGGGCAAAATAACCAAGGAATGGGACGTTGGAATGGCTGCAGGGGGGAGGCTCCATTCGACCATGATTTTGTGAGGGGGGAAGTGTAGCAAACTCAGACAGCCCCGGTTGAACTATACCTCCCAGTTGTCCATATTTTTGCAGAATGAATAGATATTTGCTTCTTATTTTTGTTTTGTTCCTGATAAAATTTGTATTTTTCTAGGAAATCATTTAGGAATTAAGTCAATAAATGACAGACATTGAGTTTCAGATGTTATAACCTTCAGAAAAATGCATGCTAATGCAAGACCTGTTATTCTATCAACTGTCTTAAGTTTATATAAGAGAAATTTTTAGTAGTGTTGGTATGTTCCCCTAGCCTTGTCCAGATTTCCTGCATTAAGAGGTTAAGAGGTATGTGCAAATCACTTTGTAGAATTGGGAATATCCAAACCTCTCAATTGTCCCCAATTTTGGCTCAAAATGTTGCTCTCTCCTAATAATCCCTCCTCAAAATAGCAATTTTGGAAGAAAATGTGGAGGGTTTACAATTATATATAACTGTAATGATCAGAGTTATAGTTTACTTTTATTTCAGAAATGCATGTAGATGCTCTTATTTTGGTAGCTGCTCAAGTTAACAGTGTTAATATTAAAAAGGTGTCCCTTTTTTGACAGGTTCCCAGCTGTATTGTGTGGTAAGTTTATAGTTTTGCATCACATTTTTGATCTGTTTTTCATAAAATTGTGTTTTTCTGGCAAATTAGTGGCAAGTCATTAAAGACTGAAGTTAGAAAATAATGGCAGACATTTGAGTTTCAGATTTCATACCCTTCAGAAAATTCGTACTAATGCAAGACCTACTACTGTTCTATTATCTAAGTTAATAAGAGCAATATTTAAAAATTGTCCTTATTTTTGGGCCTGTGTCCCACTTCTAGTTCTATGTATGGCTTTGTCCAGATTTCTTGCTCTGAATTTGAGAGGTATGAGTGTCAGAGCCATCACTGTCAGCCAGAGACATTTCAAATTATGACATACTTGTTGCACCCCACTCCCCATTGTAGTGGCTCTGGACGTGTCCAAGCAAGGCAAGGAGCAGTTATGCAGTGTAAGTCTGCAGAGTGTTCCCCCATCCAAGGTTGACACAAGTACGACTGTGGCTTTTCATTTGTCCTTGATTTTGCAGAATGTTCTGGTTTTCTGTCATATTTTTATACTATTCATTTATGCTTCTTATTATTCAGGAAATGCATGGTGTCACAGTGCCCTGTTGCTCTGTTTAAGTAGCAATGATTTAAAGAGCATCAGGTAAGCTTGTTGGAGATTGTAAGATGCAAGCAAGCTTTAATAAGCATACTGTTAAAGAACTGGCAGCATTGAAAGCCTTTTCGTTGTTGCCATGCAGAGAATATTTACATAACTAGATAATGTATAAGCCTTGGAAATTGAAATGCATATGACAGTATTTGTAATAAAAGGATAGGATTACAGTATTTTCAGAAGCTCATTACATTTATTGAAGACTTGCAGTCATCTTTTGTTGGAGACTTGCAGTCATCTTGCAGGCTTACCCGTAAACTAAACAGAATGCCAATCTATCATGCGTGGTCCATAACTTGTGCAGGAATCCTTTAAACAATGTATCTTGAGCTTGTTTCTTGTTTGCTGTTCATTTTTTACTTTGATCATGTCTTCCCCATGAAACAAGTAGATAGTTGTGTCAGGCAGCAGGTCTTTTTTGGATAAGAAGCATTTTTACAAGTGGGGGTATCACAGAAATTGCTACTTTCAGCATGTTACTTTGTAATTTTATAAAGCTGAATATAAATTATAATTAGAACTGCAGTGCAAGGAGCAGTGGTTTGAGTTGAGTGCTGCTTGTTTTATTATACTTGATTTTTGACTGGCATTCCAGTAATGTATTTAAAAAGTAATTTATTTTTTCATGCGCCACAACCATCTTGATATTAAGTAAGTTGTCATGTAGCCAATGCATTGAAATATTTTTTTTCTTCTACACTTCAGTTTGTCTTGATTGGACTCACGTAATGACTGTTTTGCACCCAGGGCAGTGTATTTAATTAAAGTTCCAGTTGTTGTGGTTTTGAGCATAGCTCCACCCCTTTCTAGTTGGCCACACCCCTTCCCATTGGCCACACCCATTCAACTGTCAATTGCATCCCTTCTTTAATTTGAAGTCACCAGCCACCACATTATTTAAAGCATTATAAAATTAACAATAAGTATGTTTGTGTCTTTCGGCTTTTCCCGGTTAGGGTTCGCCACAGCGGATCTCCGGTCCACTAATGATTGGTAGTGGATTTTTACATACCAGGTTACCAGCCCTGATGCACAACCTTCAACGAAGGCATGCCCCATTCACGTATGCCTCCACACAGAAGACGCTCTAGCTTAGAATCGAACTGGACAACATCTTGCTATGAGGCAACAATGCTACCGCGGCACCACCACCGATAAGTATACGGAAATGTATTCATAGTGCTTTTTATACAGCTGACAGAATAGCTAAGATGAGGAAAAATGGAAATAATCTTGCATTCCAGAGATATTAACAGAAATTGAAAGCAAGGTACAGTCACTTCTTTATTGACTGACTAGTTTCAAAGGAATTCTGATGACAATTCAATAATTTTGCCAATCTCTATGGACAGATAAATTCACTCCTACAAAGTATGTATTTTATATACTATTCCAATTTCAACACATATTAAGAATGGGTCTATATTATAACATCGAAGTTCTCTAACATCGAATGTTATAATATCGAACCCATAATGTCGAACGCTGAAAACAGCAAAGGTGCAGGACATCAAATTCTTTCCCAGGGAAAGAATTTGGTTGGCTTTTGCTGTGGCTTTGCTGTTTTCAGCGTTCAATATGTTGGAGCATTACAGGTCGGGTTCAGGTAAGTGTGTGATTATGTGTAGGTTAGGGTTAGGGGGCGGGTTAGGTGAGTTAGTGTTAGGGAGCGGGTCAGTTAAGTGTGCGGTTGTGTGGATGTTAGTGTTAGGGCACAGGTTCAGGTAAGTGTGCGATTGTGTGTAGGTTAGAGTTAGGGGGCAGGTTAGGTGAGTTAGGGTTAAGGCACTGGTCAGGTAAGTTTGCGATTGTGTGTAGGTTAGGGTTAGAGGTGGGTTAGGTGAGTTAGGGTTAGGGCGCGGGTGAAGTGAGTGTGCGATAGTGATGGACTTTAGGGTTAGGGTTGGGTTAAGGTAAGTGGATAGCTAGTACTGTATGTAAAGTTTAGTTTAGGTGTAGGATTTTAAGTGTATGTGTGTGGATGGTTGTTTTTTGTGTGTGTTTGTGATGTGTGCATGTTTCTAAGAATAGAGAATTTTTTCCCTGGGAAAAAAATTTGCTATTCTGACTGTTCAATGTTTTCACACTTCGGTGTTTAGGGTTTGATATAATAACATTCGATGTTAGAGAATTTCAATGTTATGATATAGACCCATTAAGAATGATTAGTGTCACCATTAGAATTGAAAGAAAATGTACTCAAGTTCTGAGACTGTTTAATATATATCAGATCATATTTGATAAAGAAATATTAACAATATCATTAAAAATTGGGAATTAAGCTGTTAATTTTAAATTCTGACCAAAACTTTAAGCAATTTGGATGTATACGGAAATGTATTCATAGTGCTTTTTATACAGCTGACAGAATAGCTAAGATGAGGAAAATGGTATTATACAATGACCCCCCCATCAATATTCCAAAACGTGCATGCTGATTGGTCAGCTGGATTTACCCATTGTGAATCAGACTTATACTAATGGAAAAAGGTCCGGTCACCTGGACTTTTTCCATTAGTATAAGTCTTTTTTTTTATCTTTAGACAGCAACGGAGAAGGCAAGAGCTCCGTTGCTGTAATCTCACTATGTTAAACAGGTTTAACATAGTGAGATAGCTTTAAAAAAAGGAACAGAGATCTTCCTTTGTCCGTTGCTTTTTTAAAGCTGTCTCGCTATGTTAAACCGCTGCTTTTTTTAAAGCTATCTCCCTTTGTTAAACTCTTTTACCATAATGAGACATTTTTAAAAAGCAACAGAGATCTTTCTTTCTCCATTGCTTCCACACACAGCTCTGATGTACTGTGTTAGCATACGCATGTGCAGTACATCAGAACTGCCACAGAATACCGGACAGCTGTGGAAGGGCAACACGGAGGCTTTATACAATGCCATTATTTAAAAAAAGTAAGTGTTTTTTTTCTTAAACAATGTCATTGTATAATAGCAATAACCCACTTTTGGGTGTGGGTAATGCTGAATTTACCCACGGTTGTCTTTGTTTGGCCACTTGGGCTTCACCCTCATGAAAAAAAACACACCAACCGTGGGTAAATCCAGCATTACCCACACTCAGGCATGGGTTATTGCTTAAATAATCTTGCATTCCAGAGATATTAACAGACACTGAAAACAAGGTGCAATCACTTCTTTGTTGACTGTCTAGTTTCAAAGGAATTCTGATGACAATTCAATAATTTTGCCAGTTTCTATGGACAGACAAATTCATTCTTGCAAAGTATGTATTTTATATAATATTCCAATTCCAACACATGTTAAGAATGATTAGTGTCACCGTTTGATGTGTGTTTTAGAATTGAAAGAACATGTACTCAAGTTCTGAGACTGTTAATATATATCAGATCATATTTGATAAAGAAATAATAACAATATCATTAAAAACTGAGAATCATGCTGTTAGTTTTAAATTCTGACCAAAACTTTCAGCAATTTGGACAGTTTGAAACTTATGCTTCATTAATAATTTAATACATAAAGATAATAGTCATGGTGGTATTAGTTATTTTTATAATATGATTAAAACAGAACTGGGTTATTTAATTAAACGTAGAAGGGAAAATAATGTACAGATTTCATATACAGTTATTTAGTTTAGATAGTTTGATTTATCATACTGTGAAGTAAAATATGCAAGGAAAAAACTTGGATTATTATTATTATAATAATATAGTAAAGGTGCTTGGTGTGACATCTGGAAAGAGGAAGGAGGACAAGAAAACCTGGTGGTGGAATGAAGAAGTACAGGAGAGCATACAGAGAAAGAGGTTGGCGAAGAAGAAGTGGGATTGTCAGAGAGATGAAGAAAGTAGACAAGAGTATTAGGAGATGAGGTACATGGCAAAGAGAGAGGTGGCGAAGGCTAAGGATAAGGCGTATGGCGAGTTGTATAAAAGGTTGGACACTGAGGAAGGAGAAAAGGACCTGTACCGATTGGCTAGACAGAGGGACTGAGCTAGTAAAGATGTGCAGCAGGTAAGGGTGATAAAGGATAATGAGGGAAACGTACTCACAAATGAGGAGAGTGTGTTTAGCAGATGGAAAAAGTACTTTGAGGGGCTGATGAATGAAGAGAATGAGAGGGAGAGAAGGTTGGATGATGTGCGGATAGTGAATCATGAAGTGCAGTGGATTAGCAAGGAGGAAGTAAGGATAGCTATGAAGAGGATTTAGAAAGGAAAGGCTGTTGGTCCAGATGACATACCTGTGGAAGCATGGAGGTGTTTAGGTGAAATGGCAGTGGAGTTTGTAACTAGATTGTTTAATGAAATCTTGGAAAGTGAGAGGATGCCTGAGGACTGGAGAAAAAGTGTTTTGGTACCGATTTTTAAGAATAAGGGTGATGTGCAGAGATGAAGTAACTACAGAAGGATTAAATTGATCAGTCACAGCATGAAGTTATGGGAAAGAGTAGTGGAAGCTAGGTTAAGAAAGAAGATGATGATTAGTGATCAGCAGTATGGTTTCATTCCAGGAAAGAGCACTACAGATGCAATGTTTGCTTTGAGAGTGTTGATGGAGAACTACAGAGAATGTCAGAAGGAGTTGCATTGTGTCTTTGTGGATTTAGAGAAAACATATGACAGGGTGCCTAGAGAGGAGTTGTGGTATTGTATGAGGAAGTTGGGAGTGTCAGAGAAGCATGTAAGAGTGGTACAGGATATGTACGAGGGTAGTGTGACAGCGGTGGGGTCTGTGGTGGGAGTGACGAATGCGTTTAAGGTGGAGGTGGGATTACATCAAGGTTGAGCTCTGAGCCCTTTCTTATTTGTAATGGTGAAGGACAGGTTGACAGACAAGATCAGACTGGAGTCCCCATGAACTATAATGTTTGCAAATGACATTGTGATCTGTAGTGAGAGTAGGGATCAGGTGGAGGAGACCCTGGAGAGGTGGAGATATGCTCTAGAGAGAAGCGGAATGAAGGTCAGCAGGACTAAGACAGGATATATGTGTGTGAATGAGAGAGAGGATAGAGGAATCGTGAGGATGCAGGGAGTAGAAATGGCGAAGGTGAATTAGTTTAAATACTTGGGATCAACACTTTAGAGTAATGGTGAGTGTGGAAGAGAGGTGAGGAAGAGAGTACAGGCAGGATGAAGTGGGTGGAGAAGAGTGTCAGGAGTGATTTGTGACAGACGAGTACCAGTAAGAGTGAAAGGGAAGGTCTACAAGAGTGTAATGAGACCAGCTATGTTATATGGGTTGGAGACAGTGGCACTGACAAAAAGGCAGGAGTCAGAGCTTGACGTGGCAGAGTTGAAGATGTTAAGATTTGCACTGGGTGTGACGAGGAAGGACAGGATTAGGAATAAGTGTATTAGAGGGTCAGCCCAGGCTGGAAGGTTTGGAGACAAAGCCAGAGAGGCACAATTATGTTGGTTTGGACATGTGCTGAGGAGGGATGCAGAGTACATTGGGAAAAAGATGCTAAGGATGAAGCTGCCAGGTAACAGGAAAAGAGGAAGGCCTAAGATAACGTTCATAGATGTGGTGAGAGAGGATATTCAGGTGTTTGGTGTGACAGAGCAAGATGCAGAGGACAGGAAGAAATAGAAACAGTTGATCTGCTGTGGTGACCCCTGATGGGAGTAGCCGAAAGAAGAAGAATTATACATGGATACCTATTAAAATTAACTTTGTTTGCACATATTTTTGTATCCTCTCAACAAAGAGACACTTAGATGTTTTGGTTACAACTGATTACATGGCATTTGAATGGCATAACATTGATCTTAGTAGATCTCTGTTACATTCATGACTCCTATGACTGACATAAAACATTAAGCTTTTATTCTGTATGGTAATATGTTTACTATTTATTGCATGTTGATAGCATTTAACTCTTGTTCAATACAAGAACGGTTTGGCAGTGCCTGACTAGGTCCCCGGTTTCCAGCTATTCTGCTATGTATTCCCTTCTTATCTCTTTACCATGGACAAGTTTCACGGGATCTAAGCCCCACTAAGAGGCATCTGACACCCTGCTTCAGGGAGAAAAGAGAAGCTAACAATGAGGACTATAGACTTTTCTCAAACTGTATCTTGAATTCATTAATATTCTAAGATTATCTCATTGAATAACAACCCTGCAAGGAGAAATGTTTACTTTAGTTCAGATGAAGCTGGTTCAGTACCAAAATGTTTTCTGTGATTTCTAGTGTTTTGTG
Source organism: Protopterus annectens (assembly GCF_019279795.1). Lineage (NCBI taxonomy): Eukaryota > Metazoa > Chordata > Ceratodontiformes > Protopteridae > Protopterus > Protopterus annectens. The sequence continues at coordinate 916,439,960 of NC_056734.1, forward strand.
AGTGCTGGCTGAATGTTAGATGAAGCCAAACAATAAATATTTCATCACAGCACTATTTTAATACTGATAGAATGCTACCTCTAGACAAATGCACAGAATATAGTTGTAGGCATTGACGTCTGAAACAATTGCTCAGTGACCAAAATTTTGGTTGCTTAATTCAAAATGCACATTTCAGCCTGCCTCAATAAAATTGTTTAACATGACTTTTTTCAATGTGTAATAACATTTTCTGATTATAGATTGAGAGAGAAAGAAAGAACCAAACCAAAACAGCAGACAAACTGATTAAAAAAAGAAAACACACACAATGCCACAGAGATTCTGACAAATCCAGCTCAACAACTTGAAACTTAATATTAGCACTTTTATTTTATTTTATAATAAAACTTCTTCACACACACACACACACACACACACACTTTTTAAATACAATTCTAAAAGGTCATGTGGCAACTTTTTTTTTAAATCATTTGATCAGCTTAAAATCATGTGACAGCAAAAAACTTTTAAAACCATGTGATCAGCTTTAAATCATGTGACAGCCAAATCGTGCATTAAGGCATCATATTCAATAATGGTAGTTGCTCCTGTGTTCGTTTTTCAATAAAGTGGATTATTGATGGACTATTGGTCGTTTTACTGGTATTTGGACAGCTTTTTTCTGCATTCTTGGTTGGACTCTGGTTTATTCCTTAACAGTACATCATATTCAATAAGTTCAAAATTGAAGTAAACAAAAATCAAAGGCTGAATATCTGAATGCATCAACCTGTAAAAATTAATTTCAAAATAATATCATAAATAGCTTTATGTAAGAGCAATAATTAAATAGTAAATATTATACTGAGAAAATCTGCCTGATAAGAAGGTAGCAATATCATCTTTCTAAAATGCTTAGATTTAAAAGACAGCTAATAGAAATCTGGTCATTAATCCCTGGCCAAGAACTTGCATTAAGTGTGAGATGCCAATATACCTCACATTCATCCAAGTTAAGTTGCCATGGGCCACCACGTTCACTAGGGATTACGTTTTCCGTAACTGCAAATTTAAAAATGTGGTCTGGTCATTCCATTAAATGTTTGGCTAAGGCATTGTTTGTTTTCCTTTTCTTAATGTCATATAGATGCTCAACAATTCTTTCTTTGAACTTATTCTCAGTTTTGCCTATGTAGAAAGCAGGGCAATGTTGACAGAGTGCATGTATACTACCTCTCCTGTCAGATAGTTAAATGCTCCTTTTATATAAAATGCAAAGTTCTTTATAACAAACTGTTCACCCATCAAAATGTAGGAGCAGATGGAACAGCTTCCACCATTATACATGTGAGGACTTATGCTAGTCTTATGTGTGGATGTTCTGTTAAAATATTCCACAATGTTTTTAAAAGTACAACCCCTTATGTATACTATGTGCCCCACCTTCTTAATAATGTGTCTGTCTTCCCTTAGAATAGCCCAGTTCTTCTGTATAATGTTCCTAATAGTCACACTGTCAGCATTGTAAGTTGTGATGAAGGATCTAGTAAACTAATATTTTGTACTAGATGATGTATGGGTGCAGGCATGTTAAGTTCACTAGAAGGGGTAATATTGTTTGCCATAAAATCACTTGCCGATACATAAATTCCAGGTCTTGGTGTTTCACTATGACCTAAAATTGGATTAAAAAAGCCCCTTTCTCTTTTATTTATCACTTCATACATTAGTTGATTTTCCACACTAAGGGGGTAACCTCTAGCCAGAAACATTCTCTTTATTGTCTCACAGTCATCTAAAAATTATTAAACCCTGACACCATCCATACAGCCCTTATGAACTGACCCTTGACTACAGCACATTTTGGTGGAGGAGATGTGAGCTTGAAAAATGCAAATAAGTGTTTGAAAAGTGGGTTTTCAATACATCTGGGCAGAGAATTCAGTTTTCTCATTGTCTTTTGATAGAAGTATATCTAGGTATGCAATACTAAAGGTAAACTTTAAAAAGTTTGTTGTATTAATGTAGTCAAAAAACTTATTGAATTTGTCAAGGTCATCATTCTGTACAATAAGAATGTCATGCAAAAAATGTCAACATACAATATTTCATAAATTCGGAATTAAATACAAATTTGTTTTCCCATGTTGTCATTACTATGTTGGTGAAGAGCCCGCCACATGCATAGCCCATTCCTACACCACTAACTTGGTTATAGTACTCTGTTCAAATAATATATAATTATTTTTCAACACAATTTCAATTAAGGTTTCATAGGTGTTTACATTATCCTGACTTATACCCTTCAATGTTAAATATTCTAAAAAACATTTGATACCTAGCTCTTGGGGGATGACAGTATACAATTCCTTGATGTCAACAGTAATGAATAAGTAATTTTCATTAAACTCAAGTTAATTTATTTTCCCCAAAAAGTTCCAAGAGTCTTTACAAATGTGTTTTTCTTCATTAACCAAATATTATAATTTTTGTAAAGGAATTTGACACATGTGTTTTATTGAACTTCTGGCATCCACAGCTGGTCTCATTGGTGGCTTTCCAATGTCTTTGTGGACGTTTGGGATGCCAGTGATTGAAGGGATGGTAGCTGCAGTAGAATTCAGGTAATTGTATTAATTCAGATCAATGTGTTTGTCTATGAATACAACATTAAGTGTGTCTCCCACCCTTTTGTTTGCTGAATTTAGTTCATTAAGTGACACGTTACTGTAGGTAGTTCCTCTGTGCCTATCAAGCATTTCTTTGTAGTCATGTGCCTCCATTATCACCAGACCCCCACCTTTGTCTGGTTTCATAAGCCTCAAGTTTTGGTCACTTAATTCCTGTGACAGCTTTTTCTCCCCAGGTAGTAAATTGTCATTAGTATTTGAGTTCTATATGTTTCTTTTCATAAATGTTAAAAAGTCGAGTTCACAGTTTTTTTCAAAACACTGGAAAGTAGGATGAACTGGAGGGTTGTAAGTGCTACATGTCCTAAGGGTGTTAGGAACAGTGGTGAAGGTGTCAAACAAAATATTCAAGTTCAGCTTTCTTATGTATTGTTTGAAGTCCATTAAAAGTTTTGCCATATTAGCATGTTCAGTGGGAACACAAGTTAGTCCTCGTTCAAACAAATACACACATTCCAAACCTATATAATGAGTAGGGTAATTGAATATTGTGAAATCCCCTTTATTGTTGGTGATTAATATGCATGGCGAACCATTTGAACAAAGGAGCGGGGGATTGTCAGAAGTTACCTCCGATTGTTGTTTTTGAATTTCTGGTTCTGCCACCATGTCTGACCCTCTGAGGTGGCTTTGTCTGGAAATGCTGATTCCAGTAGTTGTTGTGTGGCCTCACCTGTATTCTCTCTGAACAGCGGGGTAAAGGAGGATCCAAAGGGGAACTCTCATTATTAGTTGCATCACTGTGTTGATTGTTCATTAATTATGTACCCTGCATAGGTGTAAGTGGAGGGACATCAACAGTAGTGTTTTGGTGGGTCCCAAATCTACGTCCCCATCCTTAAGAAACTGGGGGGGGGGGGTCAGGATATGCTGTGTGATTGACATAGGCTAGTCTGTCTCTTTCAAGTTTTTTTGCTTTTCAATTTTTTATTTATTTATTTATTTATTTATTTTATTTTACATTTGTTTACTTGGATAATCTGACTGAATGCACATCCATTTTTAGCAGAGGCCTGGGGAGAAAAACTCCACATAGACAGACTTACATAGATTACACAGAAGTTTGCAAACAATTATAAAAACAAAGTGATTATATACAATGGCTTAGTAGTGTTCCCCAGTAGGGACTCACAACTCTTATGGACAGACACAATTAAAAGTAAGAGACATCAGATTGGAAGCAGAGCTTGGTGAAGTATGTACAAGTTATGATAATTATAGAATATGCTTTCAGTTTATAACTTAATCAGGGTTGGTACATGGGCATAACCAATTCACTTTGAGATACTGTTTGAAGTTTTTTTTTTTAAGAGACTTTTGGAGGACTGTAGGGTTATATAGTTTGGCAACAAATTCCAGGTTTTGCCAACAAAGTTGGGCAAACAGGGATTCACCAGCAGAGTTATTAGCTTTCTGGATTTGGATCAGTAGTTTATTGGCTGACTGTAGGGATCTCCGGTTGCTATATGGCTTAATAATATTTTTACGTGAGGGGGCATCCTCAGGGTGGTACAATATTTTGTGCGCTATTATGAGTTGATTGAACTGAATTAAGCTGGGCAGTTCTAGACACTCTAGTTGTTTAAGGTTCTTGCAGTGGTGGGTTCTATAGGTGGAGCCAGTGGCGAATCTGGCAATATGATTGTAGCTATGGGACAGCTTACCTAGTTCAGATTTGTTGAGGTTTGAGAGTACAGGCGAGGCATATAAGAGAGTAGAGAGTAGGTGTGATCGGGCGATTGCAGTCCTAGCCAGTGGGGTTAAAAACGTCTTGTTTCTATACAGTGATCCAAGCTTCTTATTGATGGTCTGTATGGTTTTGTTGACCTGTAGGTCATATTTGAGAATATTGTCTATGATAATCACACCAAACTGCTAGGGATTATATGGGGAAATAGTGGTACCATTGTTAGATGTGACAGATAATGAAAGTGTGGTGGATCTACTAGTGGGGGAGAAGAGTAGAAGTTTAGTTTTATTGGGGTTCAGAAGTAGGCATTGGTTGGTGAGCCAGTTCTCGATAGTATTAAATGTATTTTGGGTTAAGGTTTGCAGTTCGGATGGGGAGGTGGCTGAGCAGATCAGAGTGGAATCATCTGCATATTGAATGCAGGTAGGTTTAGGGATAGCAGTGTGAAGGTTGTTGATAAAAATAGAAAAGAGTAGTGGACTTAGTATGGACCCTTGAGGGACACCAAATTTGAGAGGTAGCTGGCTGAAGAGTTTGCCCTGCCATAGTAACGCCTGTTGTCTACCAGTCATTTTTTAATAATTTGCATAGACTGTCACATTTATTATTAAATTCATCAGTCCTTGCTTTAATTATTTTATAATCAGCTTTTAAAACTGGATCATACCTGTTGTCCAAAACAGACCAAATATCATTATATTGAAATAACTTGATATTGGCCCCGGTAGACAATCCATTTTCACCAGAACCAACTTGAGAAAGTAAATCAATGACTGTTACCTGTTCATCATCAGAACTGTAAACTTATTCAATAACACCATTCTCTTTGGAAACCAAAGTTTTTAATGTCCTCTGTATTTCATTCAAAGAGATTAGTAAAAGGTGAAACAAACCATTTTTGCCCACCGAAGGAGTTGGATGAATATTTACATCTAATAATGGATCACTTTCCATCTCAGCCATCAGAAAACATGCTGCACAAACCAAAACTAGTAAAATGTGAAACCTAGGTCCAAAAAAAATGCGAAAAAAGCAAAAGACGATATTGATGGTCAGTAAAGACTGGAAAGAATATGGCTTAGCATATAAAAGCTTTATTCCATGCTTTTGTCTCAACAAGACTTCTTCAGAACAAACAATAAAATCAAATCACCACTGTTGTTTAAATATACCTTATTCAAAAAGCAATAAACCAATAAAATGATTAAATAAATAAATTGGTTAATTGAAACCTACTCAAGTTAAAACAACACACATAATTCAGTAGGACATTCATAACATATATGAAAATGTAGCCATTGAAAAATGATACAAATAACTTTAAAACTTCCTGGTAGTTAGTTTCCTGTACTTCAAAAAACATTTGATATTAATGGCAACATTCAAGCCAAAACTTTGTACAACAGAGGGAAACATCTTGGCAAATCAAGTTGGGGGCTGATAAAAAGCCTGGCTTGAATGATGCCATTAATATCAAATGTTTTTTTGAAGTACAGGAAACTAACTACCAGGAAGTTTGAAAGTTAGTTGTATTGTTTTTATTATTCAATGGCTACATTTTCATAACAACACCGTCTCTGTTAAACCCAAATTGCCTATGGGTACACAGAGTACTTAATCTAAATCCGTCTTACTGGCACAAGAAACAACAATAATGGATGTAGCAGGGGTTTCTACTTCTTCTTTTTTACTGAAAGAACTGTTGTGGATATGAGGGAGGTCCAGGAATCATTTTCAGAACCCCAGGATTCAACGTATTCAGAGCGAAGAAGACACAATGAGGAGTGTAAAAATAACCAAACAGGTTTAGTATATAATATATCATCTATCATGTTAACTGAAACTCAGATTTCAGTGTTAAACAGAGGGTTGACTTTCGTACCTGCACAGACAGCAGTTTTAACTGACGTTTTACAAGATTTACATATGTTTGGCAGGACCTTGACCTTAAAAACATTGTTTAAGAATGATGCCTATAATAACTATGTTTTTAAAAAAACAAATTTATTTGTGCCCCCTCCTAATTCTACTATTGAGTTGTTTATAGATGTTTGTGATAGACAATTCGGACAGAAATTTATGGATAAGCACAATGACTGTTTTTTTTAACTTAACTCATGATGAAAGGCAAGCTCTATCATACTTGAAATGTTTAAACGGTATTGAAATAAGACCAGCTGATAAAGGTGGAGCCATAGTTGTGCTTGATAAATGTATTTATATTTCACAAATGATGGAATTATTAGCCAACACAGATACTTATGTTTCTATAGCATTATATACACTCACTGGAATCATTGAGAAAGTAGAGTTTTTAGTCTTTGATCTCTTGATCACAGGTTTAGTAACAAAACCATTATTTGAGTATTTTAAAATAGATAATCCTACCATCCCAATATTATATGGCCTCCCAAAGATACACAAAGATCTCTATAGACCACCAATGAGACCCATAGTATCTAGTAGGGGTTGACTGACAGAACCCTTGTCCATTTTTGTGGAAAAGAAACTTCACACTGTTTTGAATGAATGTAATACAGTTTTGAAATATATGAAAGATTTTCTCTCTCAGCTAACTAGCCAGCTTGCAAATATTACAGGTTCTTGTTTTTTTTGTTACATTGGATATACTTTCACTTTTTACTGTGATACCCAATGATTGGGGGATAGAGAATGTTAGGTCTCTACTACATGCACATAATGTATCTAATAATAAAATCAGACTTTTATGTAGTTTATTGGAAATTAATTTAGAGAACAATGTGTTTATTTTTAATGATGTACACTACTTGCAAAAGGTTGGCGTGGCTATGGGCACTGCTTGTGCCAATAGCTATGCCAACCTTACTTTGGTTGGATGGGAGACACAATATATTCTTTCTAGCGATAGATATGGTACCTCAGTTGGCTGGTATATACGTTTTGTTGATGATATTTTTTTGCTTTGGAAAGGGACTGAACAATTGTTATTAGAATTATTTCAGTATATTAACGGGATGAATGATTTTTTAAAGTTTACATATAAATACTCATCTACTAAGATTGATATTTTAGACGTACAGATAGAGACATGCTAGATTCAGTTACTACCAGTGTGTACAGGAAGAGTATGAGAAAGAATAGTATCCTGCACAACAATAGCATGCACCCTAATCATACTAAACGGAACGTACTTAAAGGACAGGTTTTTCGTATGATACGCCTTCATAATAATGATGCTGATTTGAATATTGCTCTAGCTTCTCTAAAAGATAAATTTTTAAGCAGGGGCTACAAGAGTGATATTATAGATATTCAGATTTCAGAAGCTTGGAAGGAGAGGATGGGCAGATGTAGACCATTTTTTGGTACAAATTCAAATACAGAGTCTATGCAGATTTCTAATGATATAGATGTTTGGATTTGTGAACAGTACTGACAGAACCAAATTGAGAATGCCACTGACTTTTGCTAGCAATATCAACATGGTATGTGATATTATTATTAGTACAAACTGGGACATCTTATTAACAATGCCAGAGTTACTTGGAGTTATTAATAATAAACCAGATTTTATGTTTAGGAATAATAGATCTCTAAAGAAGCAACTATACTATAGACCCCTGAATCCAACTACTCATGTGCGGTCGGAGAGAGTTGGTACATTTGCTTGTAGGAGGTGTAAAGCATGTACTTATATGTATTCAGGAGGTAATTTTTCTCATCCACATCTTGGTTTTAATATCACCATTGACTTTTATGCTGATTGTCACACAAAGAATTTGGTTTACTTTAGTTTTTGTACAACATGCTATGTGTATTATATTGGCAAAATGAACAGACTTCTGAAAGATAGAATATTAGAACATCTACGAGACATTAGGAACTCGAAAGAGTCTAATGCCCTAGCTATGCATGTTATGAAGGAAGGATGTGATCATAAGTTTAAGTTTTTAGCCGTAGAACTTTTATATGCTAATGTTGGAAGAGGATATCTTAGAAACAGAACAGAATCTGCGGAGCAGAAATGGATTTTAAAATTACAATCAGATAAGTATCCTGGCTTGAACAATAGAGTCTCACTGAAACCATTCTTAAGAGCTAGACCTTTGAAGCAGCATTTTTATTTTCATGTTAATTAAGTCTCCTTGTGTTTTTATGTCTTAATCATATATTTTATATCATAATACGTGGTATTATTTTACAGTGTTGTCGTATATATATATATATATATATATATATATATATATATATATATATATATATATATTAGTCATTTATCAGGAATGGCTAAAATATTAAATGGTTTAGGTAGTTTTATTAACTTTTATTATCTATGTATGAACTAATTAACCTTAATTATTGCATCATTTCTAAGTGTGAATGTCATTGGCTGTATCACATTTAAATATTGAGCAACAGTTGTAATCTTAAAATAAATGCTACTGAACTCCCTGGTATTAATGAACATATCAGCATTAAACCTAAACTAAAGTTCAGGGCATTAAAACTTTGAAAGTTTAATTTTTTAACTTCTGATTCTGCATTTTCATCTCTTTTTATATTTCAGTGTTTTTGTATTTATTTGTTTTTTCAAACCAAAAAAAAGGGGGGGGGGTTGAACCTATACTTAAATATTTTACATTGTTATTTAAGCACTGTCACCTTATTTTTAAATAAGTATTAATTATTGATTAATTGAGTGAACTTTGTATAAAAGCTTGTTTGCAATTGATGTTTAACTGTTCTGATGAAGTTTTGATTACGAAAGCGCTTGACCTACACGTATTGGATTGTTTTTTATGCCATTTGGATTGTCCTATTATTATTAAACTGTCATAGTGGGTTGTAGAACATCAGCTCCAGAGTGGTATTTTTGTTTTTATTTGTTGTGCCTTGCCACTTTAACACCCTGTTGTGTTTATATATTATTTAACAGTTGTAATGTTCTATTATTGTCTGATGAAGCGGAGTTTTGATCTGTGAAAGCGCTTACCCCTGTTTCTTTGTATTTTCATTAAATATTGTTGCGTTCAGCTGTGCCTGGAACCTGTGCTGCTTGTTTTGGACATTTCATTTTTTTACAGTTGGTTCCTGCATCAAGAGTGAGCTTTGTTTGCACTTCTGAATAATGCTCCTAATAGTTGCACTGTCAGCATTATAAGTTGTGATGAAGGATCTAGTAAAGGTTGTATTTTGCATTGGACGATGTACGGGTGCAGGGATGTTCACTAGAAGGAGTAATATTGTTAGCCATAAAATAACTTGCTGATACATACATTTCAGGTCTTGGTGTTTCACTATGACCTAAAATTGGATTAAAAAAACTTTCGCTTTTATTTATCGCCTCATACATTAGTTGATTTACCATACTAAGGGGTATCATCTAGCCAGAAACATACCCTTTATTATCTCGCATTAATCTAAAAAATGATCAAACCCTGACACCATCCATTCTGCCCTCACAAACTGACCATTGACTACAGCATGTTTTTGGTGGTGGTGGGGGGGGTGAGCCTGAAAAATGCAAGTAAGTGTTTGAAAACGTGGGCTTTTGATAAATCTTGGCAGGCAATTCATCTCTCTCGTTGTCTTTTGATAGAAGTATGTCTAGGTATGCAATTCTAAATGTACTGGTCTCAAAAGTAAATTTAGGTCGTTTGTTGTTTTATTAATGTAGTCGAAAACTTACTGAATTTTTTAAGGTCATCATTCCATACAATAAAAATGTCATGCGAAAAATGTGTATACAACATACAATATTTCATAATTTCTGAATTAAATACAAATTTGTTTTCCCATGTTGTCATTACTATGTTCGCAAAGAGCCCACCACATGCGGATCCCATTTCTACACCTGTAACTCGGTTATAGTACTCATGTTCAAATAACATATAATTATTTTTCAACACAATTTCAATTAAAGTTCATAAGTTTTTTTTTTTTTTTTTTTTTAATTAGAGAAAGAAAGAAACAGCTCAGTATGACATGCTCAGCAAACTTTCTGGATGTGTTCTCATCATCTTACGATTCTCTAACAGAAGCAGTAGGAGCCCTTTGTGGAAGCCCTGATATCAACACTGGTAGTACAGGCAATGCAGACAGAATGCAAACACTCTGTATCCTTACAAATACTACCCATATGCTGTTATTGGGGTTATGGCACTGCATGAATGGAAGACTATCATTTAATGACAAGTCAGGTTCTATACTCTACCTGGACTTCTAGATCACTGTGATGAGGATATGGGCTAACATGTACAGCTACTGTTCTATAAGAATCCTACAGATAAAAAGGGTCATGTCTGCTATTTAAAATGTGGTGATCATAAACATTTCTAAATAATCATCATCATGACTAAATGTGTGTATAACAAATATGCATTCTGTAGAGGGCAGTAGTCTGATAATAAGCACACCATGTGCTTTGTTAGTTATTATAAACAAGTGCATTGCATGCTAATTCCTTTACCTCCTAAATAATAAAAACTAGAGGAAAAACCTAGTCAAGCTAGAGTTTTCACTATATGATACCTAAAACGACCTGAAATAATGGTGCATGGGATATATGCAAATGACCTATTAAGGACATCAAGTGTTTCAGCCATATAGCTTCTGAATGTCAATGACTTTTACTACTTTTACTTTTTAAGTCTTTAGTGATACATTCAGACCAATAAAGCCAAAACCCACTATTTATTTTATTTAACATTTGTTTACCAGGAAAGTGAGACTTGGAACAAGCCAATTTTTAGTGGAGGTCCTGAGAGAAACTTTCCAGATGTATGTCTTTGTAACATGGGAGGAAAGGAGAGTACATGGAGGAAACCCACACGAATGTAAGGAGAACATACAGACTCCACACAGAAGGCACCCCAATCAAGAACTGAACCAAATAACCTCTTGCTGTGAGGCCATAACACTAACCATTGCACCACTGCGCCATCCACTACTTGTAGACATGCATGTTTAGGCCTTCTTATGACCTTGTTACCATAGCATAAGTGGACTGTTTGGTTGTACTTTAGAAACACAGGGTTTTTACACCCAGCTGATGTCCATATCCATTTAGGTATCTGCAAAATATCCCAATTAACATCCAAACCAAAAAGTAAAAAAGTCACAAAGACAACCAATTAGTAAAAACTACAAGAAAAGCCTAGCCAGGCTAGACTTTTCACTGTGTGATACCATAAACCTCATTTAAGACTTTTCACTATGTGCTACCATAAACCTCATGTAATAGAGGCCCATGGGATATATACAAATGACATATGACTTTTTAATTTTTCTTTTTAAGTTTCTGTGATACATTCAGGGCAATAAAGCCAAACTCCACTAGTTGTGGACATGCATAAGGACTCATTTACATATATTCTATGTGACACGAGCTGGGTGTTAGTTGGAATATTTTGCAGATACCTTAATAGTTATGGACATCAGCTGGGTGTCAATCCCTTGTGTTTCTAAAGTATAGCCAAATAGTCCACTTATGTTGTGCTGACAAGGTCATAAGAAGACTGAAATATGCATATCCATAGCTAGTGGGGTTCAGCTTTATTGGCGTGAATGTATTCACAAAAACTTAAAAAGCAAAAAGTAAAAAGTCATGGACATTCAGAAACCATATAGCTGAAACACTTAATGTCCTTAAGTGGTAATTTGCCTATATCCTCTGGGCTTCTATTACAAGAGGTTTAAGGTATCACACAGTGAAAACTCTAGCTTGGCTAGTTTCTTCTTGTAGTTTTTACTAATTGGTTTGTCTGTGGGACATTTTTACTTTTTAGTTTGGATGTTAGTTGGAATATTTTGCAGACAAAGACTTAAACTAAAAAGTAAAAAGTCATGGACATTTAAAAACCATATGGCTGATATACTTGATGTTCTTAAGGGGTCATTTGTATATATACTATGGGTGTCTATTACAGGATGTTTAAGGTATCACATAGTGAAAACTGCATCTTGGATAGGTTTTTCATTGTAGTCTTTACTAATATGTTTGCCTGTGTGACCTTTTTCCTTTTTTGGTTTGGATGTTAGTTGGGATATTTTTGCATGCACCTGACAAATGCCATCAGTTAGGTATAAATACCCTGTCTTTCAAAAGTATAACCAAACAGTCCATTTATGCTTATGCTGATGAGGTCATATGAAGGCTGAAACATGCATATGTATATTGTGCGCATCCTTCATATGTACCTGCAATGTAACTTGTACACAATGATGGAACAAGAAACTGTCAGCTTAACAGTGCAATAAATCGCAGACATGCACACTATGTGACTGACAACAGAGAAACCTGGTGAAATCAGAAAAATCTCTAGGTTATGATTGTGTTGTGTTTTCATTTATAACAACTACAATGTATCCACAAGTATTGGCATATATTGTCTCATGCATACATACATATAATACAATTTTTTTGAATAAATCTGCATGGCAAACCATATGCATAGTAAACACACAGTCACTCACACATTCTCTTCACCCTGTCCATGTTTTCATCAGCTTGTATATGCAGTTCTGAAACAAATATAAATAAGTGAGTTTCATTGTCTTCATTGTTTTATGGCTCATACATACACAAAATGTTCAATTTTTACTTCAGATGAATTATTGCATTTTGTCACACAATAATATTCAATATCTACAACCATCAAAACACTGGGCCTGTAGTATATTATATCTATGTTTAGCTCAAAATGGCAGCTTAGGCCTATTTTAAGTACTGGATGTGCATAGCAATTAATGTGTTAATGGCTTACAGTGTGTTCTTTCTGTGTTGCTGTTACATAGAACATGGTAGAAAAAGCTAATATAGATAGCAAATGATAGCACATGACTATAAAGGGAGCACCTTGTGCAAAACAAAGTCATCCACCAGAACACTCTTCTACTTGCACCTGGAAGTAGCAATTAATGCATTATTGAGACATATGGCACACTTCACACATTGGTATCCCCATATGGCTGTAGCAAATGAAGTACTGTAACCACTGTGGATGTACTGTTTATGCTGCGACTGTCCCTGAGGACAGTCGATATGATTTTCTTGTGTTGGAGAAGGCAGCAAGCGATGCACTATTGTGATGGATGAGTGAACATAATTTATCATTACAAAATGTTATTAAAGGTACATGGGTAAGAGGTGAGTGCTTGGACTATTCAGAGTACAAATACTTAAAATACAGCAACTTAGTGCATGTAACACATCAGTAAGCATTTCTTCCCCATTATATGTATGTACTCAGATAAATGAGAAAGACATGCATATGCTTAACAACGATGCTATATCCAATTTTGCTTATAAAACCTTTTTTATATATGCTCATTGACTGCTGTTATTCAGTGCTTCTTCTCAGTACTTTGAAGGTCTTGCAGATATGCACTGTTCCCTCCCCTGGGGACTCTGTTGAGAGCTGTCAGTTTCTGACCCATTTCAACCCATATCTCAGCCTTTCACCTCCAGTGGTCATCACTGAATTGATGAAGAATGCTTTTTCTCCTTCAAAATATGGCTTATAAATAATGTCATTTATCCCTTGCGGGGTTGCAGTAAATACAGTCTACTGCACTCTCCTTTTCAATTTCAGACACTTTAAATTAGTAAAGATAGTGGCTATTTCTAATGCAGGTGGGAACAGTTCTAATGGCTATAATTAAATTGCATTAAGAACCGAGCAATCATTTTTCAATTTTAATGAAGAACGCTTGGTGTTTTACATGAGTTATTTTGTACCCCAATATATGAATGAGGTATGTGGGTCTTATATTCTGCTGCATGGGTATTGGTGGATGTCATTACTATCCAAATATGCATATCATTTTACTGCACATGTGTATGCATGATGACCATAGTACACAGCAAAGTTTATGTATGTTGCATTCCACAGGGTACCTAAATGTAGAAGTAAGATTTGTGGAATTTATTATCATCAGAGGGGATCCAGTGTGTGTCAGCATTGGAATAGTCCCTTGACACTATAGTTTGCTATGGCCTGCACCTCTAGTTTCAAGACTACCACATTCTGGCTAAACTTGCTTGTGACAGACAACCTTCATTGTACCCTTGATGGCCACATAAAATTCCTCACCAATTTATGTTATCCTGATTAGCAAAAAAATCTGTAATTTTGGTGACTTTAACTACCTTTCAAGAAAATGGGAGAAGTCTTCCTCCAAAGCAGGGTATACCCCAAAATTTGTAGAATTAAGAAATAAGAACTCCTTTGAGTAGTTGGTAAACAAAACTACTAGAGGACGAAACATAGCATTCTTAACCTGATTCTTACAAATAAGTCTGCACCCTAGTGAAGCTTGATTGCAAACCTGTGACCTCCTTCTTTAAACTCTCAAAGCCACTTACAGCAAAGCCCACTGAATTTAAGGACTGCATACATGCCATCCTCAACCTGCTCTGTGATAAAATATCAAAATTCACTTGTGGCTGTATTTTGGTGAAATCTCTAGCTAGTAAAGTTTGCAGATGACTGCACGCTGGAGGTTGTTGTTAAGTCATACTCTGACACTCAAACCCTCCAGAATGAACCTACCTTAATAAACTTTTGATGTACTAAAAATGGGCTCCAACTAAATGCTAAAATGTGTTGTATCATCACTTTTGATATATAGCCCTTCCACTCATCATATTCTATGGGCAACACATCATAACAAAATTAAAGTACATTCAGGGACTCAGGGTCCTGGTTTGATAATTCCCTCCATGTGACAATGGTTGTCCAAAAGTCCTTTTACTTAGCACAGCTAATTGCCAATGGAATTTCTTCAAGGTCTTAACATGTAATCAATCCCTTATACTTCTCATTGGTCAGACCAATTATTGAGTACAATTAAGGATGCATCTCAATAAACATCAAACAATCAGGAAAAAAAAAACAAATATTTCTAACCAGGACTAATATCACCAATCTATCAAGAAAATCAGAAAACTGTATAGTTTACTTCAATGTTATAGAAGCTTTTGAGGGTAAGTTTGTCAAACCTATCATGCTTTCAGAAACCTGGAGCTCCACCAGGTCTAGAACTAAGGACTTAAATCTTCAGCAGATAAATAAAGCACTATGGAGGGATATGTTTATAAGCCAGTGCTTTCCAGATCTCTGGAATACCCCCCCCCCACATCTTAAGCAGTCTGACTGAGTCGCTTCCTTTAAATTAACCTGAAGAAATGAATGGGTATTCACAAGCTTAGTCCATGATTGACTGATATAGCCATTCTGTAGAAGGGAGGTGCAGATACTGGCAAGGTATAAATGGTCATAAAACTCAATGACCTTGGAATATCTATGAATCTGTAAATCTGAGCTGTAATGTGTAATAATGCATAGTGAATCTTGTTTAGATATTTATGCTGAAGGCCGGTGCTGCTCTCAATGTTCTGATACTAGTATATCAGGCATCATGGCTACCTCTGGATATTTTTCACACATCTCTAGAATGCCATGTACTACTTGCACACCTACAGAATAATATTCATGATGATTGACTTAACAGGGGTATCATCAGTGTGAGGAGCATGAACAGCCATGTATGGCATCCACAGAGCTTATTACACTTGGCAGATATGTGACCATGTGGAGTCCAAGGACTGTACATGTTCCCTTTGACTACATCTGTAGCATCTTAATATGATCCTCTGCATAGGCATCAGCTGCTGAAAAAGCAGCTGAGGGCATTGTTGGAGAGACCTGTAAACTTCCTGTACTATCTCCAGTTAGTCTTTATATTGTGTAAGTGCCCAGGATGGTAATACTTATGATGACCCATAATTGGAGTGTTATAGGCTCAAAAAATATCACAGACTATTAAAGCCTACTACAACTGCCCTGACAATCTACCTGGCAAATATCATAAAATAACAGCTGAGGCTATTGTATATCCAGTTTCAGTTCTGATAAATTGATCCATATCTGAAAATAAAGTGCCCCCCCCATTATAGTAAAAAATCAATACTCATGCATGTCTTTCGAACACTACCCAACTGCGGGGAGGACATGCAGACTCCACACAGAAGGCACTTTCAAGCCACGCCGAGAATCAAACGGGAGAACCTCTTGCTGTGAGGTAACAACGTTACCGCCATACCACCGTGGCATAAAATGTGTAAGTAGCTTTTATACTGTAATTGTTGCCTTTATTTCATATTAATGTAACACATTAGCAAATGCAATTGCTAATGTATGTTATTTAATGTCTGTTCATACAATTACTGAATGTCTATGAAAATACTTGTAATATGTTAAATATTTTCTCCCAGGATCTCCACACAAAAGGGATTTTTATCTAAAATCTGTAAAAAAGCACAATAAACATATATAAATAAATAAAATAAAGACTTTAGTGAGTTGTATATGCATTTACTATATATTGATGAAGAAATAATCCTAGAGATAGCTAAGAGAAGACAATGAGAGTTAAAATACAAAGGGAAGGAAGAGGTTACTTAATACGAAATGAGAGCATCACTCTCTCTTTACAAGAAGATGGAGGTGGCAGTATATAATGGGGGTACATGAGCTCATAAAAGGAAACTATGAGGGAACAGATTTCAGGGAAAAGGGTGGATGACATGAAGGCTAACCAACCGCAAATAGAAACAAATTGTTTTAACTTTGATCAAAGAAAAGTATTGAAGTATTGATTTTTTAGAAGGCTGGAAGGAGATGAGAAACAGATTCATTTAAGGTGGCATGGAATGGCTGCAGGGGGACAATGAAGGAAATGAAAATGAACACGTATATTGTGCTAATGGTACTGACAGACTAAACAGGCAAACTGTTGTTTCTACCACTCACACTGTTATGTTACTTGTGGGTGCTTTACATTTTTCACTGTGTTCTCCAATAATTTAAGTGAAAAATCCTATCAAGGTCCATTTTGTTCAAACTCATATGTCAAAAGACACCATCTCCCTTAACTATGATACTAATTATATCCAACCCACTCTACAACCATAGAAGCCAATCCACTAATGGCCCCTACCGTCATACCTCTGTCTACTAAACATCATTCTACAGGCCAGCTGCTTTGTTCTTGCCCTTAAACTGTGGTAAAGATTGCCAACTGATCTTACTGAAATCAGAGACTATTATAAACAGTTCAGACCTCAGTTCAAAAGATACCTTACTAATCAATATAAGTTTGCATACCAGATCACAAGCTGTCACCTAACTCCCATGGTTACATGATTTCATTCATCCCTGAAAACCTTGGCTGTTTAATCTCCTAAGCATATCATATCATACCCACTGCTTGCCCTCGACCATACCCATTCCCTACAACATATCTGTTACCCACGTCTCCTGTTACTAGCTCTTCTACTAGCAGCTCTTAGTATTCTATAAGTTCTACTCTCTTTACTAGTAACACTTACCTCCGCACTTGTATACTGTATGTTATCTTTGTTCTTTTAGTTGGCCCACATTTACCTCACTGGCTATAATTAAAGAGCATTCTGAAACATGCAAACTAGCCAACAATCAGGTCTTCCTCACTGAGCTTTCTTTGAATCACAATTAATATGATCAAGTAAATTGACATTTTATTTGTGGTTGATTTCTTGGCTAGGCTTGTAAGGGCCTCGGGGCCATTAGCCTAGTAACCTCCTATGATCCTATGACATACCTGAGATAGACAGTTTACATGAGGTTAAGGATTCTCTCAAAATACTTACGATAGTCTCCTTTTATTGCAAAGTTACAGGCTAATCTGTTGGCTCTGACTTAGATGGAATCGATGATTTGTGTTTTATTGTTTATATACTTCTTTGTATATACATCTTCAACACAACTAAAGCAAAATGCTTTATACCAAACACAGTTGAGAATCTTCTGAAGGCAAATTAGCTGAGGCACTCATTTTAAAACTGTAAAATTTCTTATTAAAAGTCAAATTTTATTCATAGAGGAGGCTGTTGCTATGTGCTTGGTACTGAGCTGGAACTTGGAATTGATAGTCTTTTGTGAGCTAAAGTGTAAAATTAGCAATGTGCTTTATTTAATCAATATTTGAATGCAAATACAGCATACAGTTTGCAGTAGGAGAGTTATATTTTAGGTGATATGCAGTTCACAATGTCATGCAACAAACCTATTTATCCCAAGATATTAATTTAGTTAAGTTGTTTCCCAGCGCATACATTCTATATTAGAATTTAAACTTTTTTTTTTCTAAAGATGCAGTCTTCTGCAATTCTATAACTACCTTTATTAACAAATTTGTATAGATTGTACATCACAGCGTTTCATACCTTGGTTATACTCCACCTTTGTGCATGGCATTAAATTACAGTGAAGTATATCCAATTCTATTGAAACACAAACTTGACAAACCTGTCTGTTAGCTAATAGTCTAAGTGAAATCCTTCTAGACAGCAAAGCAGCACTTTCACATATTTCTACTGCAAAGACAGGATAAAACCTGTAAATTTTAAACAAGAACACTTTCAACACTATAATCCCCAAGCTGCAGACTAATTTGTAAATGAATACTGTTTCTGCATCCACAATTGACTGCACTATTCTGCATACTTGTATTTGTTGCAAGTCACTGGACATAATAGTTTGAAAGGTATTGCTCTTGTATGAATTATTGTGAATGTGTTGATTTTTTCTTGAACATGGAAATACTTTTAGAATAGCAGAACAGAGGTATTATCACTTTTAAATTATATAACTTTATAGTGAGGCATGCACGCATTTTCCCTTCTTAATACAAGTTTTAAACAGAGAAGTACTAAAAAATTGCCTTATGCTAAAGTAAGTACAAACAATTTTATAAATAAAGTTGGTCTCGTTCAGTGGTGCATACAACAGTGTAAGTGACAACTTCTGTAACCATGAATATTTTATGAAGTTATTCCTTCGGAACAAAACTGCATTCCAGCTAATGCAGTAAACCCAATACATTTGGAAAGTTTTCCCATTTACGTAAGACAGTAGTTTTAGAGCCATCTAAGGTGAATGCCTAGGGACTGAACTGCTATCATAGATTTGCATTTACAAACTTAGCACCTTGAAAAAAAATGTAATTGGGTGTATGACTGCCAGTGTGTACAGTGTACACAATTCAGAGTCATAAGGTACACAGAGACAGAGTGTACAGTGTACACAATTCAGTCACAAGGTGCACAGTCAGAGACAGTGTGCACAGTGTGCACAATTCAGAGTCACAAGGTGCACAATTAATAGCAACATGCAAGGTTTACATAATTCAGTCTCAAGATGTACACTTAGAGACAGAGTGAAGGGTGTACACAATTTAGAGTCACAAGGTGCACAGTTAATAGCCTCATGAGGGAAGTACATGTTTCAGAGATATGCCAAACAGTAGTGCATCTGCCTGTACTGCACATTTTGTGGTGTATGCAAATGACTGCATACGCTGATGTAAATGTAGTCAGATGACCACATCAGTCAGTAATGGTATGCAAATATAGAGAGACTAAAGATTGTCATTATTCATAGTCATATGTGCAACAGTTTGCACATCCTGCTGTATGACTCTACAAAGATGCATAGCAAACTGGAAATTTTAGAGCTGCATATTGGCAAAATGTTAGGAATGATAACAGTCTGTGCGCAGGAGAGCTTAACTTGATTTTGCAGAAGTTACTTTATCTAGTTGCATGTTACAGTGATTGTAATAAAGGTTTTGAGAGGAGATAACATACCATAACATGACCAAATAGCAGACAATTAACAGCTTCCATGTAGATCATTGCACCATATGGCGCCTAGTTGAAGCTAGGGGAATGTGTGGTGTTCCTCTACCTGTAGAGACCAAAGCATTTGAAGCACTTACTAACTGAGCTACTGTTACCTTTCAGTGACCACCAGAAACTCATTAAATGTATTGTAGACCTCCAACTCACAAATACAAGTTTCTGAACATTGTGCTGTGTTTGTGGAAGACTACATCTGGTTAACTAGCAGAACAGAGAAGACATGTTGCAATAGAAGCCCAGCTTGCCCCCATCCACAAAAGTGTGTGGACAGTAAGATTTGCCATTCCCTGAATTGTCACTGATGTGCAGTGAAGAGACAGTTATCCCCAATATGATTGCATGCATGTGCATGTGTGTTTGTATATGTGTGTGTGTGTGTGTGTGTGTGTGTGTGTGTGTGTGTGTTTGTATATGTATATATGTGTTTGTGTGTGTGTGTGTGTGTGTGTGTGTGTGTGTGTGCTTGCATGCATGTGTGTACGTGTGTGTTTGTATTTGTATATATGTGTTTATGTATGTGCGTGTGCATGTGTGTGCATGTGTGTGAACACAGGGCATGTCTTATCTGCATTGTTGCTTCCTAGATGCTGTTTTGGCTGGTAGGTGTGGGCCAATATGTAGCCTGAAAAGACACTGTCACACATCTGTGATGGCTATGTTCCCTAACCCTGCACTGGTGCTACCCATGATGTCACTGACTGCCCTACACAGAGTGGTGCTAATTTCAGTGGTTTTGTGTCATCAGAACTTTCAATGTATCTATAATAACCTAATGTCTGTTTTCTTGTCCACAATGCAGACTATGTGGTAGCAGCCTGTGCCTGGATGATATTCCTGGACATCTGTTTGCTCATTGCTGTTCTGCCTATATCTTATATGGGAGCTGTAATGCCACTGTTGGCCCCTGTGTCAATGGGCTATGATAGATATGCCCACATCAGAAGCACTGTACACATTTGATCCTATATGTTGTGACACAGTGGAAGCAGTTATGAAGGCATTACCTACAGGATGCTTCTCTGTCTCTGGGAATGTTGTGTACTCACTCTGTGTCCTCAGTTGTGTCTCTGTCGTGTGTGGAGACTGTGTCACCACTCAACAGAGACAGAGATAATGTATATTTTCTCCACATACTGTGTCTCCTGGTCATGTATTTGAGCAACCTCAAAGGATGCATATGTGGCACAAATATTAGCCATTTATCTAGCCTCTGCCATTTCTATATCTTGCCCTCCACCAGTGATAACTATGAATTCAGCAAATACTTACATTGTCATTTATTTTCCTGCTACTTCTTATTTTTCAGCAGTTTGAATACAGGAAATGCATAACATTGACCCTCCCATATGCATGCAGATATTCCTAAACACACACACGCACATGAACATTCACTGTAAATCACACACACACACACACACACACACACACACACACACACACACACACACACACACGCACACACACGCACACACACACACAGTCCCCTCATTTGAAGGCACTCACAGACACACTCACCAGTTTACCCATACACAACATTCGAACTCAGAGCTACACAAACAATCCCCCTAACTGATGCCTATGCTGTGACCTACGAGGCACACACACACACACACACACACACACACACACACACACACACACACACACACACACACACACATAACTTTTCCTACTTCTTTTGGCATGCGCACAACGGAAAATATTGTGTTATGCAATACTTGCTAATGACTGAAAAATGATATGGAGATGAGAAACCTTATGCAAATGAGCCTAGTGGACTATACAAATGAAGGAATCTAAAATGGTGGAGTGATTCACAAATGCATCAAATGGCACATACCCATTTTGAAAGCCATGTTTAGTGAGGTACAACTGCTGGAATACATAGAATAGCAGCAGCATGTGTTTGGAGCTGTAAGGGATCTAATCAAACTGTGTCAACGCCAGAAATGAATGGGTAATTCATGATATTCCTCTTCATGAGGATGCAAACACAAATGAACACTTAATTATCTTAGATACAGAGGCCTTCCTATGCTACGGAGGAGATTCAGGGATATAACACATCTTATTTTTGAGAAACGTAAACCAGTTCTTTGATGTGATGCTACTAGCTGTGACGGAGCACGTCTGGTTCCCAGCATAATAGAGGAGAGAATCAACAGCGTAAGAGCCTTTTATGAAAACGCTCTTTTCCCTGATGTCTTGGGAGACACAGATTCCACTTATGTTGCTATCAAGTACCCTTCTGGTACAGACAGCATGCAGTACATAAACAAGAAAAGACTGTACTCCCTAATCACCATCTGGTGTGTATTTCATGGGCATTATTTATAACGTACTGGTGCACCACACAGGTAGTACACATGATTCACACCTTTGGCAAATGTCTGACCTATACCAAAAGTTCCTCTGAGGGGACTTCCCTCTGGGTTGTCTCACTGGTTAACACACACACACACACACACACACACACACACACACACACACACACACACACACACGCACACGCACATGCACACACGCATACATGCATACACACACACACACACACACACTCACACACACACACACTAGCTAGACAGATGTATACACGCAGGTTCTATGCAAACAGAGAGCAGGCCTTATATAATACATGGTGTGTGATGTGTCCTGCAGGTTATATATACACAGGAGCTGTTTTTGTCTTTCTTTCATTAAGGACCAGGTAAATTCACTGGACAAACCATACCTTTTTTTTTCATTTTTTCCTCCCTCCCTACATCATTTTACCAGCCTGGCCCTTATGCCATGTCTGTGTCAGGTCTTCCAGACACTCCATGCCCCTCTGGACTTATTCCAGTACTTGCTGGAGCTGGCCGAAGAACTAAGGCAACAGAGTTTGGGACATCTTAGCTTCTGTTCAGGGGTTGACTCTTTCATCAACCCTACCTATGTAACAATGTGGTATGGTCTTTGGGTGGGTGTACCAAGTGGGTAAGTGGCATATTGCACCACCTCTGCAACAGATTAGCTAGGCCCAATTACATCCACTGTGCATGCCTCTTCTATCAATGTCCCTGGCCTCCACCATTGATTGTCATCAAGGAAAGCATGCTTGTAACTCATTTAACAGTAGGGTTAGGAACAGAGTATTGGGCATATAAAAATAAACAAAAAGGCGTGCTTGTAACTCATACCTTACTGGTTTAGCCCCAATCTGCTTGCTTTGCTCACTCCATGCCCCACCCTGCCCTCATATCCCACCCACCCCCAGTAGTACTACATTTATAGTACCACTGATATGCCCCCTTAATTAGCTAACCAACTACACATGCTCCTAGAACCCAGCAAACTCCTAGCACAATAATACACCCTCTATCCACTCCACTCTCCATATTAACCCACCCATAGCTATTCTATTCTCTCTAATCTTTTATCCACCACATACACTTAATACAGACCCTACCCTAGTAATTTACTATGACTACAGCTAAAACACTAATGCTGCTACCCTTTGTACCCCTGCTATTCATTCCTTATCACTTAAGCTCCTATGAATATGTACAGCATCTTGAAATCCAATACCCAAACTCTCAACCCAGGATTTAATAAGTTTATCCACCACATAACCACCCCCTCTCCTAATTCCTCGCCCCTCAGTTACCATCACCCGACTAAATGACACTACATTAGCTTAAAAACCAAAAGCTATGAAAAAATCATAAACAAATTTTTAAGACTCATAAGCAACTTAAAAAATAATCTTATGAAGGATGGAGACATCCACCCCAATCCTGGCCCATCCACAACAGTAGACCCAAGCACACCACCTAACAACATGTACTACCCAGATTGATAGACTTTCAAACTCATTTCTGGTCTGCCATCTCAACATCAGAAGCCTAAACAACAAGATCCATAGCCTACATGGACTCGCAGCTGTTCACTCCCTTGATATCCGCTGCCTCACAGAAGCCTGGCTAAAACCAATAACCATAGATAATGAAATAACCCTCGCACAGTACAACATCCTTAGACTGGACCAGATCTCCAGGAAAGGTGGCAGGGTAGCTGTACTATACAAATCTACCCTAACAATAACAATTGACACCCAACAGCAACCCCAGTTTGGCAATGCAGAAATTCTCATCACCAAACTAATAATAAACAAAAATAAATGCAGATACATTGTCTGCATTTATATTCCACCTGACAAGAATGATAATACTCTAGAAAATATCTTACATTGACTAGCTTCTAACTATCGCCAGGAAACAATTGTCTTGGGGGACTTTAACATTGATTGGAACACCTGTTTCTCTGAAACTCCCTCCACCCATTTAAACCTCCATGGGTTTACTCAGATCATTGCCACCCCCACCAGATTTAGCAAAAATAGAGTCAAAGATAGTATCCTTGATTGGATAATTATTAACAGCCACCCCCAAAAGTACAAGTCAGGTACATTACCTGATGATCTAAGTCATCACTGCCTTACCTACATTATTAGGCTCAAAGCCAACATTCCTAACCAGCCCACCTACAAAACTATAAGAAACGTCAGGAATTTTAACCTTGACAACTTCCAAAATGAACTCAAAGCATGTAACTAGAATGTCTTCAAATGACTCCCATTATAAGAAGCAGTTGAGTACTTCAATACCAGATTTCTGGCTATCCTTAACCACCATCCTCCTAACTGTACCATCCGAGTAAAAGCCACAGTTGCACCGTGGCTATCTAAAGAAACAGAAACAAAAATGTAACTAAGAAACAATGCCTGGGCCAGGTGGCATGCTACCAAAGCCCCTATGGGCCAAGTAAGGGGTCTATATTATAACATCGAAGTTCTCTAACATCGAATGTTATAATATTGAACCCGTAATGTCGAACGCTGAAAACAGCGAAGGTGCAGGACATTGAATTCTTTCCCAGGGAAATAATTCGGTGGGCTGTTGCTGTGCCTTCGCTGTTTTCAGCGTTTGATATGTTGGAGCATTACGGGTCGGCTTCAGGTAAGTGTGCGATTGTGTATATTTTAGGGTTAGGGGGCAGGTTAGGTAAGTGTGTGATTGTTTGGATGTTAGTGCTAGGGCACGGGTTCACGTAAGTGTGCGATTGTGTGTAGGTTAGGGTTAGGAGTCGGGTTAGGTGAGTTAGGGTTAGGGCGCGGGTGAGGTGAGTTTGCAATAGTGACGGACCTTAGGGTTAGGGTTGGGTTAAGGTAAGTGGATAGCTAGTACTGTATGTAAAGTTTAGTTTAGGTGTAGGATTTTAAGTGTATGTGTGTGGATGGCTGTTTTTTATGTGTGTTTGTGCTGTGTGTATGTTTCTTGGAATAGCAAATTATTTCTCTGGAAAAAATTCACTATTTTGACTGTTCGATGTTTTCACACTTCGGTGTTTAGGGTTCGATATAATAATATTCAATGTTAGAGAACTTCAATGTTATGATATAGACCCCCAAATAAGATACCAGCAGCTAAGGAACCAGACCAAAAAATCTGTCATTCTAAACAAAAAAGAAATCACTACACCCTCCCTCCTACAACAAAAATATCAGCTAAAACCTCAAATGTTCTGGGGTGGTATTAACAATCTTCTCCACCCAGGCTGTGCTGCCACTCCTACCCCATCAACTGCCCTTGATAAATCTCCTGTAGAAATTGCAAACACCTTCCACTCCTTCTTTACTGAAACTATCCAACCTTTAGCTACCCATCTCATTCCATCGGACACAAACACCAGCTCTGGCACATCTAGCCCTGATCCACCCAGAACCCAACCCACTTTTACCTTTCAAACCATACCTACCAACCTGATCCGGACCTTACTCAAAAAGCTAAAACCTACTACACTAGTTGCCGACCACCTGCCAGCTGAATATCTTCAAAAAGTAGCTGATGCCATAGCACTTCCCATTTCTGTTCTGATCAACAGATCCATCTCAGAAGGACCCATCCCAGCAATATGGAAAATATCACATGTTATACCTCTCCATAAAGGAAGAAGTTCCACAGAATTATCTAACTTTAGACCTATAGCCATTCTTTCACCACTAGCTAAAATCATGGAAAGATGCATACACAAACAAATCATGCACTTTCTTATTCAAAATGGATAGCTCGCCGACTCTCAGCATGGCTTTAGGCCATTCCACAGTACAACCACGGTTCTTCTATCTTTCTCTAATGTTGTCAATCTTCATCGTAACAATGACAAACTATCCAGCATTCTCCCTAGATCTCTCAAAAGCTTTCGATATGATCAACCATCAGCCACTGCTCAATACCCTACAAACCATCGGTTTATACCAACACACAATTCAATGGTTTCACTCCTACCTAAATGGTAGACAGCAGGCTGTCTTATGGCAGAGCAAGCTGTCATCCCAACTTCCTGTAACCCTAGGTGTCCCACAAGGGTCCATACTAGGTCTCCTTCTTTTCTCTATCTTTATCAATGATCTGCACACCACCATCCCAGGAGCCACCTGAATCCAATATGCAGATGACTCAAAGCTAATATGCTCCGCCTCCTCTCCTACACAACTTCTAACCCTCACCCAGACCACTTTCAGCATGGTAAAAACATGGCTAGCTAATTGCTGCCTGCTTCTAAATCCTAACAAAACCAAGCTACTACTTTTCTCCCCTAATCGTAGTATTTCTCCTCCTTCCTTCAACATCAAATCTAGCAATAATACCATTATCTCCCCTGATGACCATACAAAGCTTTTAGGCATAATAATAGACAACAGCCTTAAATTTGATAAACATGTCAATCACACTATTAAGTACGTCAACGAAAAACTTGGCTCCCTGTACAGAGCCAAACCTTTCCTCATACACCCTAGCTAGGGTAGCTATTGCAAGATCACACCTCCTCTCTACCCTTATGTATGCCTCCCCTGTACTCACCAACCTATCCAAAACCAATCTCAACAAATATCAGGTTGTTACAATCATATAGCCAGATTTGCTACTGGCATGGTTTTTAGGACCCACCATTGCCAGAACCTCAAAGCACTGGGATGGCTAGAGTATCCTACCCTTCTACAGTTCAACCAGCTTATAGTAGCGCATAAAATACTCCATCAACCTGATAACACCCCTGCCTTCAAAAATATTCTCACCCCTCATAGTGCCCCCAGGCCTTTATGGTCAGCTGATAAACTAATGATACTGACCTAAAAATCCAACAACTCTGCAGGCGATGCTATATTTGCCAACTCAACTGATAAAATCTGGAATCTACTCCCTACTACCATTACAAAGGAAACCTCACCACCCCTATTTAAAAGAGAACTCAAAAAATACCTCACATCTTATTGGCTGTGCTCTTGTTCTAAACCTGACTAACAACTTCACTAAAACATGTCTTGCTCTCCAACCTGCTGTTTAGACAAGTGTCTATGCCTCATAGTATTTGAATGTCTAAGCATTGTGAATTATGACATCTGATTATATTCTGTGTTCACATTTTCTGATACGTCTTGGCCAATCAGATGTAAGTCTGCACATTGTGTATATTGATATCTGCCTGTATTCTTTGTCTATATTTTTCTAAACACGTCTTCCTGAGTTTATCACTCACTGATGTACATACTGTCTCTTTTTTGGAATGTGGAGCATTTTTCCCCGGGCCTCCACTGAAAATGGACATATATCCAGTCAGACTATCCCAGTCAACAAATGTAAAATAAAATAAATAAAATAAAGAGATGCCCATGTACCCCCCCCCCCACCCCCAGGATGGGCACACCTATCCCTGTCTTCCTCTCCATAAGTCACTTGAGATACTAATTGAACCTCGGTTACCTGGGTTATATCCAGGGCTTTATACCTCTATGCCATTGGAGTGACATTAACAAATTGTCCCTTTTCATATGTGATCTGGGAGAATTGTCTGATTAAGTGTACAGCCTACCCATTTGAAATAGAATTCCTTGGATATAAAACCTGAGAGTTTTTTCTACCAGATGTAATAGTTTAACTGGCTCATTTTTGTAATTCTTAAAAATGCAACAGATTCCTAGAATTCCAAAATAAAGATGCTAGAAGACTGAACATTCAAAATCTGTCTTCCCCTTTAAAGTTATTGTTATGGTAAGAGGCAAGCCCCCGATCTGTCCATTGCCTACATTTATATACTAACTCCCTGATAGCCATAACATGGATTAAGAGGATACTCATTGTATGGTACATATATAGCCTCCATTTTTATACAATTAGTGTCATTCCTCCAGGTCTCAGATGTTAATATAATTACCAGTTTAGTTAGGATTTTGCAATTTATCATCTGTAAACAAAGAATTCTATGGAATCCAGTACAGAAGACTTCATATTTATGTAATGATGGTTGAAATGTTGTTGAAAATGGGTTGAAGAAGTTGCTATTTTCTTTTTATTTTCCCCTAAAGTGTTTTAAAGTCATTATTTTGTCTCAAAGTGGGAAAATAAGCTCTAGCACTTTCCAGTGACAAAAACTTTAAGGGGTTAGGATAAGCTGTATTGGTGAAAGCATAAATATAATCCACTTTGTTGTCTAATAGCTGCATAATGAATGAAATGTTCTCCAAACTGTTGTTCTGTCTAAGGTAGTAAGGGAAAAACTTAGAATATATAGGAAGATGTGCAGAGAGTATAAATTCATAAATTCTAATGGCCAAGATATGTGCCATCAAGACGAAAAAATACATGGAAGGCTTTTCTTTAAAAAATATATGCATTGAGCAACTCTGAAAATATGTTGCTTATTGTTATAATGCAAAGGTCTTCAATGGTCTAATGGAAAAAAGCCACATAAAGTTTTGAATGTCAGTGACTCTCATTTCCTCCTATTCCAGTGTTAAGTACTACACTCAAGTCAACAGCCACAATATCAGACTGTGAATTCCCTTTGGAAAGCTACAAAAAGCAAAAGTGTAGAAGAGTAACCATTCTCTCATCAATAAATAATTAAAAAATAAGAATTAATTCCAATGGAGAATTGTGACACATCATGATGTAGAGCCGCACAAACTCAACAAACATCATAGCATCATACCTCTCCAACTCTTAAAGCAAGAAATCTGGTCAAAGCCATACATAAAAGGGGGAATTTGCATTAGCATGAAGCTTCTGAAGGGTATGAAGTCTGAAACTCAAATCTCTGTCATTTTTTAACTTCAGTCTTTAATGATTTGCCACTAATTTGCCAGAAAACCACAATTATATAAAAAATGGACTAAAAATATAAGGCAAAAATGTGGATATTCAGCAAAAATCTGTACAGTTCAGAGCTCAGATCTTCTGAGGAAGTTTGCCTAGGAGGCAAACGAAAAGCGCTTCAATAAATGTGTTCGTGATTTCTACATTTTGGTGTTTTTTCATCTGGCGACGCAATTGTCTATGGACAGTAATTGCATTAAGGTATTTTGATACCTAAACAGTTTGGTTTCTTCAGTCATCGGTTCACTTTTTTGAATTTACTGGTTTCTGTTTGTTTTGTCGGAGTCACAGTTCAGAGGTATGCATAGCATGCTAATTACAGCAGAGTCAGGTGAAATATATGATAATAAACAAATTGCTATACAGCAAGCTATAAAGCAATCATGTACACTTAGTTAAAGTTTTTGCCTCAAATTCCAAACCTGTTGGAGTACAGCCACAGAAAGTACTCTACACATGATGAATTTTAGGGGCTCCTGCTCTTCTGCATGTGTATGTGCAACAGGTTCAAGTCTATGTTGCTGCAACTGCTGCAGATAGACCTCAGCAAAGGAAGAGAAGGGTGTTTAGACTCCATTTAACTTTTCATGGTCTGCATGAGGTGGAAACACTAGAGCACTACAGGGTGGATAGATACACACTACAGGAACTCTGCAACCTCTTGTGTCCTCAACTGAGAACAAGGACAAACCAACGGGAACCAATACCTGTAGAGACTAAGGTATGTGTCAAACTTAGAACTTTAGCTGCAGGAACCTTTCAGAGACCAACAAGGGACATGCTGGTAGTGTCATAGGCATCAGCTTCCAGGATCCTACATCACTTCTTGAATGTTACGCTACAGCATGCCAGTGATTACACACATTTTCCCCATACTCCCAAGGACATAACTACAACTATGCAGAATTTCTACCCTGTAGCACACTTTCTTGAAGTCTTGGGTGCCATAGATTGCATGCAGAGGTGATTAAACAGCCACCTGGGGAACAGGGAACAGTCTACGTAAACAGAAATGGCTTCCACTCCATGAACTGTCAGGTCATGTGTAATGTTAAGGGAATCATCCTGAATGTGTGTGGTGGCAGCCTTGGAAGTTACCTTGACTTCCATATCTGGAACAACTCTCAACTTTAGCAGAGGTTTTCCAAAGTGGAATATCCCACAAGGTCATTTACTGGAGGATGCAGAGTATTCACTCGAATCATGGCTAATGACACCCATCAGAAATGCACACACACACCCATAGAAGAATGCAATATTGAGGCAGCCACTTACACAATAAATATCACAGATCATGTGTTTGGGTCGCTGAAGTCATGGTTCTGCTGCCTAGATACAGTGGGGGGGGGGGGCTGCAGCATGATCCTAGTACATGTGTTGAAATTTTTACTGTCTGTGCTATTCTACACAGTTTTTATCCTAAGAAAATAGCTTCAACAGAAGCATCAAGAGGAAGGGGCACACATTCCACCACTACTGTCAAGGTCACCGCAGCCGCATGTAGGTAAGGACTCAGAGGGGGTAGCCAACAGCCACAGTGAGTGTAGGTAGATGTAGGCATGTGCAATATGCCCCTGCCCTGGTCAAGAGGCAATATATAGCACACATGCTAACCACCCAAGGGATGCAACTTTCATCTTATGCACATACATACAGTAAAACTGATGCCAGGCAATGCTCATAACATTTACTTCCACATATAATGACTGAGTACTGCAAGCATCAGACAGTGTCAGGCATAAATTAAAACAGTTGTATCTGCAGAACTATCAGGGTAAGTGTTTAACCTGGAACAGGAAAATAAATGGCTAAGAACACAAATGAAAGGCAGATCCATGCATACGGTTACTTGCAAATGTACCTAAGCGGAAAGTGTGTGAGTTTTACAGCAGTGACATCAATATCTGACAGAAGTGATTTATGTCAGTAGATGTCTGCTCTTTATCCTCATCAAAGGTACACACAATACTAAAACATGTAAGACAGCAGTACAATAGTCAAAATAGCATCACCAACACATATATACTAAGCAGTCAGTCAGCTGTGCACCCTGTGAGTCAGAAAAAATACATAGGTATCCTTGAATCCAAAAGATAGAAACAAGTAGATGGCACCGTTATCATCATTTGTACAGGGTGTTTTTGGGGGGGTGGGGCAGGAGGCCAAGGCTGACACAAAAGGTAGTGAGAGTGTGTGTGAGTAAGAAAGACAGGCAGGCAGAAATTTAGCTAATTATCAAATGGGCAATGAGGCAGACAACCTGCAAGCCTCAAGAATGCCTTGTGTACCTGTTATGTGCATGTATCTGTATGGGCACGCAAGGGAAAATGTGTGTGTGAGTGTCTGTAAGAACACAGCCGAGCTCCGTGCTAGATCTATGTTCTGACATGTCAGGCAGGTGTGAGAAGTACACGGTGGAGGTAACAGTTCATTGTTATCACCCCCTTCTATGAGAACTGGCTCTGTCAGGAGCTGCACAGGCATGTCCATGCCTATTTTGTGTATTTTCAGATATGCTGGTGCAACCTGTATGTGACTGATGTCTGCTGGACAAGCTCTCCACATGACTACACTCAGGACCATGACCCCATGGCATACCACACTTAGGTGTGGACACCTCAACCACTGATGGAGCAGTAGAAGTACCACCACTTTGGGAGCAGTATCAGGTATGGCCATGTTAGCTAACAGCAGATGATGCTGCTGCTGATCTACATCCACTTGCATTCTGTTCCCCTCCCACAGACATTCCATCCCAGATACTTCTTGTTCAGTTGTGTCATTCATCTGATCCACTGAATCAGCCACATTGCAGAGGCAGTCACATTAGTCAGGCTGTGCCACATCTACAAACCTAAGCATGTCCATGCAGGCCCTAGTGGAATGTGCATGTGCCTCCATGATGGCATAAACATACACCGAGTGGCACATAATGATACACTAGGATCAGGTGGAGGGTGGACAGCAGACCTCCTCTGAGCACCCCTGACGATTCTTCTGTGTGGCACCTCACCCACATTTGGCTATGGCCAGAGTCAACTGGCATTGAAGCCACAGTTACCACACTACCCTGATCAAGTGTGCCACCCTCCACCTGTTTAATATGGGCACAGTGGAATAGGTTTGCATAGGCATACTGACTGAGCCTGACAGCAATCTAGGAGATGGCCAAATCTCAATCTCAGTGTCAGATTCAACCTGTGCACTCCCTGACTGTGTCTCTGTTTGGCCACCATCACCATTGAAGCCTACTAAAACTCCAAAATCAAACTGTAGGAGTCCTACACTTCCACTGACAGGACCATCTGTGATTATAAGCAACAAACACAGGAACAAAATTACTACTACACTAAATATTAAAATAATTTAAATTATAACGTTTTACTGGCTCTACACTTGCAGATGGTGCAACAATACAGACACTCATTACACCCACCTCACACATACAGATAAATGGGGTCTACTTTGAATTATCAAATTTACACTTTACCATAATTTCGATCAATGAGATGAGTACTTCAAAACTGGATATCACTGAACCTTCACTTTGCCGATGTTTACATCAACAAAACACCAGCTGCTGCAAAAAAACAAAAAAATATGCATTTTTTTTTTTACATTTTTGCAAGGTGGCAAACCCCATGCACTGCTCACACCTCATGCAAATTATGTATACCAACTCCGAGATTGCACTACAGTGAGGAACTGGGTGCATTTCCCAGTCCTCACTGTACCATGCTCTCCATTCTGAAGCTCTGAGTGCTGTGACAGATATGCAGCAGGCATTTTGTTGATATAAACTTCAGCAAAGTGAAGGTTCAGCGATGTTCAGTTTTGAAGTACTCATCTTGTTGGTTTAAATTTTGGTAAAGTGTAAATTCAGTAACTCAAAGGAGACCCAATAAATGTATATATGAATGATCATCAATAAGCAAAAAATATTTTCTTACCAAGTCTAGGTAACTCCACACTTTGTAGAGAAGATAGCCCTGGAGGTATTAACCAAGAGAAGGACAGCAATTAACTATCACAAAGAAAATAACACAGGGGGACAGTGAATATACAATTGCCTATATGTCCTGCAAAACTTAGTTGTAACTGAAACTTGGCTGACCCATCCATCCACAGCCCATGTGCAAGGAACAACTGTGTTATAAAAGTCTATTAACTTATCAATAGGTACAACAAAAATTCTCCAGGAAGTATTACTCAAATGATATATTTATTACACAAGCAAATCTAAAACTTACCATATGTTAGATTACCTGAAAGTTGCTCCTGGGACACAGTTGTTCTCCCAGCAGTGATGGGAGTAATCTATTACAATAAGTAATATATTACTGTAATATATTACAATTTCCAGTAACTAGTAATATAACTATTTTTTTTTTCAAAACAGTAACTAGTAATAATAATATATTACTTTTTTTAGTTACTAGTAACATAAATGTGAATTCCTTTTGAGTTACTTTTCTTAAACCAGTGGTTCTCAACGTGGGTGATATACCCTCCTAAAGAGGGATGTAAAACTTCTGGGGTCCCTATCTAGTATGAACAGTAATCAGATATTAGGAGGTAATAGACACTTTGAAGTGGCAATTTGGATAAAAAAATTACAACATAATGTTGGCACAACTAATAGCACATAGCATTCATAACAGAGCATTACAATTAGTCTGGAGCAAAATTTACTTAATTTGTTTTAGCACTGCAAGGAGGTGAAAGCTAATGATGACCAGACTCTAGCCCTGCCTTGGTACTGTGCAACTCGCACCCACTAAAACATCCACTAACACTGGACAATTCTAGCCTGCCAGAGATCATATCCTTACCTTGCAGTATAATAAATGGCATTGGTTCTTCATACCACCATCAGTCGGAATCAAACTCATCACTGATGAGTTGAGCACATGATGACCCAACCCACTGCACCAAGCAGGATGATTTAAGTGGATCTATGATCAACCAGCTTTTGTCCTGACAATATTTTGTTATGTTCTATTTAAAATTCCTTTCAGGTTTCGATTTTTAGTTGCTGAAAATAGACAAAATGTGATAGGTTTTTATAGGTCTTGTGCTGTTGGCTGGTTTGGTTTAATTATTATCTGTGATTCTCTAACTATAAAGACTAGTTTTCTTCTTCTCCATTCGGCTGTCCCCATTAGGGATCACCATGCTGGATCATCAGTCTGAAGAACAAATGGCACTGGAGTTTTGTATTGTTGAGTTATCAGCCCACTGTTTAACCTTCTTCAGAAGGCACATGCATGCACACACACACACACACACACACACACACACACACACACACACACACACACACACACACACACACACACACACACCTAAAGCCAATTTAGAATGTCTAATCCACCTGCAGCATGTCTTGGGAATTTGGGAGGAAACAGAAACACCCTGAGGTAACCCACTCAAACACAGGGAGTGTAGATCGTAGTGTGTGTTGTTCATGGGCACATGCACAGAAAGTACTGAGCATGTGCAAGCAGAGTGCCATTTTTTGTAAGCAGCTGGAGTGAAAGCATGTATTTGTATATCAGTCATTCATTAAGCTAGTTTGCTTAGGTTTTCTGTTCCAGTCATCCATCCTGATGTGTTTGTGTGTAATAAATATCTTAAATGAACACCCAAGCCTCATCATCTTATTTCAATACTCAAGATGAGTGATGTTCTCGGAATGAATTCTTAAAACCATGAAGTGCACAGTCAGAAATGAAGGAATATACAAGAGTGGCTCAAACGACTGCAAACTACTCGTAAACAGGTCAGAAAATATTTCAGGTTTTTGAAATAATTTAAATGATTTTTCCTTCAATAAATATAAAACAAAGCATTCCAAACAAATTACTGAATAAAGAAAATGGTCAAAATTGTGACATAGTGAAAAAAGTACTTGAAATAATTAAAAAACATTTGAAACAATATCAGAATCATATAAAATGTTCAAAAAAGAGAAAACTATTTTTCACATTATACTACTTTTTTCACATCAACTAAAGCTATTCAAAGTATCTAAAGTGTGCAAAGTGTTGGCAGTGTGTGCAGTATTACAGTACAGTCTTTTCAAAAAGTACAGTTATTTCAGAGTCTGTTGTACAGCTGAATATTAATTACAAGTACTTGGGTTGTGTTTGACACTTATTTGGCATGGCAGAGGGATTTCACAGACCTGATCCACTTGTGTTTGATAATAATATTGTCGAAAACTGGAGAGTGCTCTTCTTAAAGGCATTGAGGCTTGGTTCAATCATTTTCTGGAGCGTGAAGAGCTCATTTTGGCTAGCATAGCGCATCAACAGTTCCGTTTATGATGGATGGACACTGAAGAGCAGAAACTCAGAGGCAAGGCTCTGCTCCTTGATACCATGCAGAAACTGGATGAACCTGCACATGGGTCATCTGAAGCTTCTGCATTAACTGCTGAAGACAGCTTCTTCAGCTTCAAAGATTAAACGCCAACCAATGTCAGCATTTTTTCTCAAATGGATATGGAACTAGCTGACCCTTCCAGAGAAATATATTCTCTCAACAATTACCCTATAGTCAAGAAGATATTTCTGAACACTAATACAGCTCTGCCTTCTACTGCATCTGTTGAATGCCGGTTCAGTTTTGGTGGACAAGGGCTGACTGCAAGAAGAAATAGACTCATTGATGAATACTTTGAAAAGTTGCTCCTTTGAGCCAACAGAAATGTGTAGTCATTGTGAATAGTTATATAAAGTGATATTTTGGTTGACATTGTTGTGTTAACAGTCTTGTTAGACTTATATGACATTTTCTGTAAGCATTTTTGCATTCTCAGCATTTGTTTTAGCAGATTAGCCTAATGTACATTGTTGAAAATTTGATGGGTTGTAAATTAAGGGTCTTGTGTTGCTGGCTGTGCGTACTTTGGTTTAAGTATTACATTGTGACTCTCTGACTACAAAGACTAACCTGTGGGACTTTGTAAACTGTAAAATTCTTCTTCTTCTTTTTTCGGCTTTTCATGGTTAGGGGTCGCCACAGCGGAACTCCGGTCCACTAATGATTGGCAGTAGATTTTTACGGTGCCGAGGTGCCAGCCCGACTCCCAACCTTCAACAAAGGTACGCCCATTCACGCATGTCTTTCAAATACCACTCGACCATGGGGAGGACATGCAGACTCCACACAGAAGGTGCTCCAGCCAAGAATCGAATGGGAGAACCTTTTGCTGTGAGGCGACAACACTACCACTGCACCACTGCGGCTGAAACTGTAAACTGTAAACTGTAAAATGCTATTCATCATTACCGTAATACTGTTTATACAACTTTAATACACTCATATTCATGTGCTTTAAGCATGTATTCCTCACACACAAGTACTATGTGAATAAATCTGAATATGAGAATTGATAAACTATACTTATGTAAAAGTAACTCAACAGTACTAGCTATCCACTTAAATTTAAATTTATATGGACGGTTGTTGCTTTAAATATTTTGGCGCCATTTTTACTATATAAACTAGGAACAATTCCTGATTTCTGGTTCTGAGGAAGACTGTATGTTGACAGTTGAAAGCGCTTAACCAGTGGATGTTTATATTTTTATACAATAAAATAATTATTTTGTTCGAGCTGTGTTGGAGGTCATCCAAGCCTGCACCAGTTCTAGTCATTTTGTTCAGTACGTGGTTCTATAGTTGTGTTTGGAGGTATTAGTTACTTTAGTTAGTAACTAGTAATAGTAATTTATTACTTTTTTGGAAAAGTGATAAGCAATAGTAACATATTACTTTCACTTAAAAGTAACTAGTAATAGTAACTTATTACTTTTATAAGTAACTAGCACAACACTGCCTTCCAGACACATCAGCGCCGACATCAATCACATGTTGATGTGTAGTTTCCGCTGAGCTGTCTAGTTTTCTGACAGTAGACAGAAACTGTTCATCTGGTGTCAGTGGGGGCTCAGTAGCAGCCCCCCTCCCCCATAGCCAGCTGTTCTCAGGCAACTGTAGCTGCTCTCCTCTGGGCTGATGAAATCATATTAGAGGCCTGATAACGCTCCTGATCATAATTACTACCACAATACCCTACTGCATTGACATTGTTCACTAACTGGTTCCAAGTCTGCATTCTTGCAGCCATATCCCCATGTCCTGTCTCAAGCAAAAAGGCACCATAGCACTTGAATGCTTGGATTATCACTTTATTTTCAGAGTCACTGAAAGGGGGTTTGCAAGGATTTAAATAACTTTTTTTTTTCACTTTGCCTGTCTGATTAGCACATTGCTCACCTGTGAACAAACATGGCTTACTGCTGAAGACAAAAAAGAAACAGTGTTACTTTCAAAAAGATGCATTGTTACTTGTTTTTTCCTTTCTTTGCGCAAACACCTAAGCATTGTTGTGTGGCCATCAACACTCAGGACAGTACTGATTGAAAAAATACACCTGCTGTCCAGTTTTTCCTGTAACACCAGTTGCAAGTTCATGACCACAATCCAGGTGAGCCATGGTTCTAATCCAGCACACTCCATTTTTTTAATTAATGCTGTTTCACTCTAATTTAGATAAAAATTAAGAATATAAAAATAATTATACATAAAGATAACTATGTGTAGCAGGTGAATTGAGCATACACATGATACCATATATATCATATGTGCAACTGTGGGTATCAGTACAATTATGGTTCTGTAATCATAATTTTTTTTTCTGCCCTGGGATGGACTTCATACTTTATTGACAGTCATCTACACAAGTCATGTAACACAAGTATAGCTGTAAAGTAGAATGCATTATGTGGTCTGACCCAGAACTCAGAAATCTGCTCTGAAAGTAATACAGGTATATGCATTTCCAGGATATTGTCACATATTACTTCTGCACCACACCTGAGAATGCATACACCAGGACCTTATCAGGTCACACACATACATGGTTAATTTAAGTGTAGTACCACTCACCCTTTAATGTGTATAT
Source organism: Protopterus annectens (assembly GCF_019279795.1). Taxonomy (NCBI): domain Eukaryota; kingdom Metazoa; phylum Chordata; order Ceratodontiformes; family Protopteridae; genus Protopterus; species Protopterus annectens. The sequence continues at coordinate 916,478,217 of NC_056734.1, forward strand.
ATTATTAATGACCATGCATAACAACCAGTTCTTCTGTGGCAATGAAGAAAAAACAACTATGTGGAAATACATGTATTCTCCAGTTTACATAGGTCTGAATCCCACATTGTACACATTATCTTTATCAGTGTGTAAGGCCTCACAAACAATGTGTCAAGTCATAAAACTGATCCTCATAAAATCAGGTCTTAAAAGTCAAGTCAATAGACAAACCATTGTCAGGTCTAGCAGCACACGTAATAAATTAATGACAACTAATAAGTAACAAAGGCCAGCAAAACAGGACCCGGAAAGCTACAACCAGGCAGTATTGTAGTAAAATTCTTTTTGCGTGGCCAAAACCAACACAAACACAGCTTAATATTAAGGCTTTTATTAAATCCACTTCACGATGCTGAATGCAATAGAAAATGCAACCAAGCGCTTTCTCTCATCTACTACCAAGCTTTATCAAGGTAAAATAGATAACTACTCCATTCCTAGTAATTTATACTCTTCACAAGGTCACATGACCTAATTAATTCAACCAACTTCAATAAAAATACATAAATATAAACTTTTTCATTAGTAAAAAATATATTGCTACATATAAATGCTGTCATAAAACTGACTTTTCATTGCAACTTAAACCACTAAGTGCATATAAAAAATAAAAAGACTTTTTTATGTATATGTGTGTCCCAATTAAAACTGATTCAGTAAGATCTCACCTAATGCATTCCTTAGTTCAAGCATACTTATCTAAACTTAAATTGCAACAGAACCAACATTAATATAACTAAATAAACATTTTCTAGCTATTACAATCTAGCTTGTCTCGTTTTTAAGACACAATTTATATTAATGTTTTCGTTCATACCAGGAAACCTGCTGGCATCAAGTTTCAATTGCCAGAATAATTCTTGATATTCCAGTCTGGTTTCCCAGCTGCCACCTCTAACATCCAGTGTGATTTGTTCAAGTATAATAAATTTTATACTCATATTTTTACAAGTCAAGGAATGTTTATAAAAAGCATTACTTTCCTTATGGTTAGAAATGTCATTGAAATGTTCATATACTCTTCTTCTTAAAATTTGTCCGGTTTTGCCTACATAAAATCCTTTACAAACCTCACAAAACCCCAAATATACCACACCTTTCACTCCACAATTATAATATTTCAAGGGTTTGTAATTAATTAATGACAACTGTCGCATTATTCTTGTTGTATCATAAACTGCCTTCCTGTCTGTTTGTCAGTGTTGCTCTCTGCTTAACATTGTGCAAACATGATTGGCATAGTTGTGCAGGTTTGTGCAATGGCCGTAAAATGTCATATCACAAATTGTGGAAAACACTTCAACTATTGTTGAATGACCTGTGCAGATATGGCAGTAGATAGGAAGGAAGGTGTCCAATTTAGGGCTCAAAGATGCGGTGTGGAGGATTCAAGAATACTCATTGCATTCCTTGTAAAAGCGATACTGCCATAGGCTGCTGCGGGAGGACTATACCGGGTCTCACTATAAGACTGAGGATTTGAAAAGTCTGGCCAAGGATGTCTCCAGTGTGACTGGCATTCCATACACTGGGGAGCAATGCAGACTTCATTGCAATGACCTGGAACAGTGCAAGCAGGCAAAATTCAACGAGTGCATGGTTGAATTTAGGACTGTTAACATCCCATGGTTGTCTAAGTAAATAGATAAAGCAACTTTAACTGATACAGAAAGCTGGAGATAGCCGTGACTGGGATGTATAAAATGCTTCTCTCTTTTTCTCTCCTTCGTTAAATTTTCAGCTGTTCAGGAGATTTCAGCGAACAGGGAGGTGCATGCTGAATGCTTGCAAAGACTCACTGAGGCAAATGGTATATATGCAGGACAAATGAACCTGAATTTATTGAAAACATTGTTCTTCCATACATCATTATCAACATAAAGATGCAGATCTTAACTGTAAAAGCAAGCATGCATGCTTTGTTCTGTAGTTCAAGGTAATGGTAGTAGGTAAGTGTAACAGTGTATTCATATTTTGTGGGTTCAAATCATACAAGTAACAATTACATTATAATAATAAAAAATATATATATTAATTTTATCAAAATTAGCATGAATGCCATATTGTTAACTTAATCTGTATTATCTTTAAAATCATATATGCAATATATGCATATTGCAAAGACTATTTGGTATAATTCTCAATCCTATTTTTGATTTTAAAAAACTATAGCTAACATAAAAGTAAAATATATTGTTATTGTACTAAATTATTGTATGTGACATATAATGGTTCTAATTATCTTTTTTTTCTCTTAGCCCACCCCTTATTTTTCTTTTTTATATTTTATATGTGTGACCCCACCATTCTGATGTCATACTTTTCTGCCAACAAACAAATTGATTTCCAGCATAGAGAGGTAAGCCAGCCACGGCAGCTTAGCCTGACTACCATCCACTGGCTGCCACAGCAACACACAGCACATATGAGATGCAATGTGGCAGTACTGTCTCTGCAGCCCCTGCACTACATGAGCCCTCAACATCAGGTAGCATTGCAATGGCACCTGGTGCATTGGTACCCTCCGGGAGTATTGGTGGAATTGGGGATTACACCACCCACGAGGAGCTGACAGATATGATGGGTGAGGTCTTAGAAAGTAGCATTGGTGCATGCCTCAGCTGTCTGAAGAAGCTGCTTGTGGGAATGCAGAAAAAGCCCAAATGTCAAGAACTCCAATTGGAAACCAAGGAAGGGGGCAATGATGACAGTTCTGAGGGTGTGTACTGGATTCTCACTGTCCCCCTGCTTGATGGGCATGCAACTCCGATATCTCCTCCCTATCCCCCATCATGATGTCTCCCAACCTTTTTGTGTCTTCACCATCCCTGTGTCTTTGTGTGTCGTGTTTGTCTGCACCTGCTTCCTCACCTACCCTACCTACCTGACCCTGACATTCCTATGTCCCTTCCCCAACATTTCTTTCCTTTTTCAATCAAAAAAACAAATGGGCACCTGACCCACAAAAAAATGTTGTCCCCTACATAGCTCTCCACTTTGCACATGTGTCTTCTCTAAACATTTGATTTGGTCCAATTGGCTATACATCATGATTGCATTGTCACCCATCTGTTTTCTGGTGATATCCAGATTCATCCAATTTTATATACATGTTTATATTACACTGTTGAAGAAGTGGATAGCTATGGTTCTTTCCTAATTCTCTCCTGCAAATTCATATATTGCTTCCCCTTTGTTCTTCCCACTGCTTGCCTCCCATTTTACCACTTTTCTATCTACTCCATTTTCATGCCTTTAATCTGGTCAAAAAATAGAATCACACATCACACACATGGCATAAATGCCTCCTAATAAAGTCTTCACTTTTTGTTCTCTGCATTTGCATTGATTGGTATTGGACACCAATGCTAAATGATGGTGAAGAGCTCTTCATGTCTTATTGCAAGAATCGGTTAGTATTTGCCATTGGTTAAACTAGTCTAGTTATCTCTGCACAATATTGCTAAAACTTGCTGCGCTAAAGAAGCACAGAGTTAAAGCAGAGTAAAGGTATTACTTTGAAATATTTACTCTGACAGCTATTTGGACTGCTAGATGTAACAAAATGCAATTTCCTATGTGGAGTATTTGACTGATGTTATTTTGTTACAGCAGCTTCAAGAGTTTGATTCCAGATGCATCTCTCATTTCTTAGAGTCTCTCTCATCATTTATAAGTGTATTAAAAATGTCATCACAGACATACTAAAAATTTAAAAACTTATGATTTCTTATGGAAGTATATTGTTTATTGCACACAAAAGAGCATATGAAATGATATCCATCGCCACTGCTGTCACATATTTAGCTAAACTTGCTCCCTTTCATGTTACTCTACATGTAACAGTAATATTAATGACAACAACAAAAATCATCACCATTAATGTTCCATTAAAACAAACACTGCTAGGTGCATGCTCATCTTGCCTTGTATTCATCCCATCCATCCAAATAATCTGTATGGCTGTATGTGTGTGGCTGAATTAGGCTGATGGATGGTGCCTGCAGACTGAATCGACTGTGCTGATGCATGATACTAACATGTTACCTAATGCAATAGTTTATCATAGCTCATGTACTGTGAAATTTTGTCAAATCATCTGTAGGATTCTGTTAGTCCCATGTTCAGGTGATGATAGATGAAATCTATGGGCAGTTTTTCATTCTCTCACAACTTTCTGATTTAAAAGCCCGCATTTGCCCTTGTTTCCCCCTTTCATGTAACTAGTCTAGTCCAGATACAGATTTACTGTATCCTGGACTGTTTGTAAACTCCTGAGCCCCCTAAGCCTGTCTGTGTTGGAGGGTAGCCTGCTAGCTTATCAGTGGGAGTGGTAAGCACTAGGTAACCTATCACATAAGGAGTGGTTTCTGGCCCATAAATTGTAGCTATTGGCTGCTTGGGCAGTTTTTCCATCTCTCTCAACTTCCTGATTTAAAAACCCACATTTGCACTTGTTTCCCCTGCCTTTTCTGTGGCTAGTCTAGTCCAGATATAGATTTGTTGTATCCAGGACTGTTTGTAAGCTCCTGAGCACTCCAAGTCTTTCTGTGTTGGAGGGAAGTCTTCTAGCTTATCCATGGGAGTAGTAAGCACTAGGTTGCCTATGGTTCCTGGCCCAGAAATTGTAGTTTATTGGCCGTTTGGAACGTTTTTCAATCTCTTTCAACTTTCCAGATTAAAAATCTGCATTTGTGCTTGTTTCCTGCCTTTCCTGTAACTAGTCTAGTCCAGATACATACTTGCTGTATCCAGGACTGCTTGTAAGCTTCTGAGCTGTGCCAGAGTCTGCTCTTCAATTTTTCCCTTAGATCTGCTAGTTCTCTCCTCTCCTGCACTTATATTAGTTTATTAGTCTAGCACTTTACCAGAATTCTTGTAAAAATTATTGTAGCACACAACAGTGCTACCAGCACTAAACATTCTAGAAGGAAACAGATCCAGTATTTATTATCAATGCCCACCCCTCCAGGCATGTCTAAAGGTCAGTTCCCTGTGCTTTCTCCTATTAACCTGGTGAACTTGGGCTTCCTGAGGCGAAGTAACAACTGTTTCATGTACACCGACAACCTCTCCTCTTACCTTCCAACACTCGGACTTGCGAGAGATCCACTTATATATCCAAATTGGAAGCCATGCACTCTCCAGCCAAGACTGGAATAGCTGGTCAAGAGGAGGTCAACACTTGAACCACACCACATGGAACACATAGCCCTCAAGAAAACACCCCAGCAGTACCTTCACATAAAAATACAAACAACACACCCAGCTTCGTGGAGGCTCTCAATAAAAATCTACCCAAACAGCAGAGACCTCCAAGGCAGAAATGCACTCAACCACCATAACACAGCACTAATCATGAAACACATAACTCTCCTAAACAGTGTGCCTCTAAACCAAAGTCCCTAAGGCAAAGCAGCATGCCCGACACACTAGACATAGGTGACTTGATAGTGAGGCACACTGATGTCCCACTCACTAGGTTGAATAAGGAGAAAGTTACAATCAACTGCCTGTCAGATGCCAGGATCCACCACATAACACATGCACTCAGGTCCCTCAACAACAGGTACAAATATGATTCTGTCATTGTACATGTGTGTGTGTGAATGACCTGAGATGTACCTCCCTGGACTACATGAAAAGAGACAAGGAGGAGTTCTCGGATTATACATCCCAGGCGGGTATGACCCTAGCCCTGAGCAGCATCCTACCATCACCCAGAATGATACCACAGTATGAGCAGAAAATTATTGATTTCAACAATTGGCTAAGTTTTTGGTGTCATTCTAAGGGGATCTGTCTGCCTGGGATGACATGATTAACAGACATCGATGCTTTGCCAGAGATGGCCTGCATCTGTCACCCCTGGGCTTCCGGATACTGGCAAAGGCTCTTGCAACCCTTATAGTGGCTTTATTAGGTTGTGTTCCAAAGACCAAATTACCACTGTAACAGCTACAAACAAATACAATCTGAGGATCATGCTGCTCAACCCTAGAAGTCTAATTCTCAAAATACACTCGCTTGAAGCACTCCTTAAAATGGAGAATATCAACATTTGTGGTGTAACAGAGACCTGGCTCAAGACCGCAGAAAGCACCCCTGCAAAACCAGGCTATAACTAATTCCACACCTTTCGGCTCCAGGACTTGGACCAAAGCTCCAAAGGTAGTGCTGTTTCCATATTCATAAAGGATGTGCACACCTTCAGACTGGTAGCTCAACATAATGCATCAGAGATACTTCAGGTGCAGCTAACATTGAGTAAGGCAGCGATTCAGTCCATAGCCTGCTATAGATCCCCAACCATGTCTCAAGACCCACACTCCACGTTCCTAAGCACCCTGGAGAATATTAAGGTCCAACCTAACACTCTTATTATTAGGCGACTTCAACTACCCCTTATTAACTGGGTAAACTACTCATGTAGCAATACACTTGTCCAACCAGTGGTTCTCAACATGGGTGATATAGCCTCCTAAAGAGGGATGTAAAACTTCCGGGGTCCCTATATAGTATGAATAGTAATCAGATATTAGGAGGTAATAGACACTTTGAAGTGGCAATCTGTATAAAAAAAATTACAACATAATGTTGGCACAACTAATAGCACATAGAATTCATAATAGATCATTACAATTAGTCTGGAGCAAAATTTACTTCATTTTTTTTAGCATTGCAAGGAGGTGAAAGCTAATGATGACCAGACTCCAGCCCTGCCTAGGTACTGTGCAACTCACACCCACTAAAACATCCCCTAACACTGTCAAAGTGTGTGAATTCACCTATGGAAAAGGCCAGTGACCAGGGCCGTACCACAGGGACTCAGCACTAGGCTCTTTCCTGTTCATTATTTAATTCTCAGAAGCAAAGACAAACTTAGGCAGCCTTTGTCTGGCCAGCTTTGTGGATGACTGCAAATTGTGGACAATCATTGTATCCACAAATGCTATTGATATACTGCAGAAAGGATTAACACACAAAAATGATTGGTGCCAGGGCCAGTGAGACACACTAAATTAACACAAAACCATATTCCTCCTAAAAAGGATTAAAGTTGTTAAATAATAGCAGCCATTTTTGTTTTAGACATCATATCCTTTAGATAATGCATACTAACAAAAATCCTGTTATTCTAGCAATTTTCTAAGTTCATGAGAGCAATATTTATAATCTGTCCCTATTTATTTATGCTTTGTCCAGACCTCTTGCACTAAGCGGTTGAGGTGTGTGTGTGTGTGTGTGTGTGTGTGTGTGTGTGTGTGTGTGTGTGTGTGTGTGTGTGTGCTTGTAAGAGGGGGTAGGAGTATGTGTAAGAGTGGGAGGCCATACCTTGCAATTATCCAGATTTTTGCCTTATATTTTCAGTTTGTTTCTCATAAAATTGTGTTTTTTCTGCCAAACATTGAGGACTGAATTCAAAAAATAATGTCAGACATTTGAGTTTTAGACATCATATCCTCAGAAAATGCATACCAATGCAAACCTTGTTGTTCTATCCACTTTCTAAGGAGGTAGGGGGAATGTATGTGTGTGTCATACCTCTCAACTGTACAGATTTTCACAGGTTTAATGTTCAAATCTGACCATAGTCAACCGCTGCATGTGTGGTTGGTGGTATACTACAGTCCTTGCATGATCTTTTGAATCTCTTTTCATTTGACTCCCATTCAGGAGCACCTTCAACATAGCCCCATAAATACAACATCCTCTTTTTCCCTCTGTCCCCTTAACATCATTTCTGCAGAAGACTGGAGAATGTCATCATCTGAAATATGCACACACACATCGTGAAGCAGAGTCCTTCCATGACCCTTTGCAAGCTATCTCCATACCACTGGATGTGTGATTTCTAATTCTGTCATGGGATGGTGCACAGGGCACATATGGACAGAGATAGTATGTAATATAATCAAAAACATGCCCACATATGGACATACTATTACTATATTCTATCATATAGATATAGCAATTTTTTAAATGCTATAACAGTGGCTAGGATTTTATTTAATGTTGACCATTAGCCTAATAATGTCTTATGACCCTATGAACATTGCACATGTCATTGCTGATGTCATCCACATGTGCTATGTTGAGATGTGGATGTACAGTAGCCCTATAGCAATGCATTTCAATCTGTGATTTGAGTTAATGTATTGATGGCCTTGTTGCTATTTGATTACATGTTCATTTCATAACAGCTGCAGTAACATGCCTTTTGAGAGCTGTTGACATGGGATGATGCTATGTATATTGTTGCCTTACAAAGACATGGGTTTTTGTAGTGGAGTATGTGAAAAGACTACGCAATTATCATTCATCGATCACAGTGACACTTGCAGTTTGGCATAGGTGTGAATGTGAATACCTACCATCATTAAGTGCTATGTGACAAAACATCAGTATGATGTCCTACTGATTACATGGGCATAAATGTCTTGTTTCATCTACATGTTGTGATGCTGTAATATATAAAAACATATAACTAGTTAATCTTCAATTGCAGCCTTGGTGAATTCATTGTATGCACAATTGTGTTGCTGTTCACATGGATTATTGAGGTAGTCACCAGAAGCATTGTGTGACTGTCAGCATTTGTATCAGTAACTGTTCTGCATGAACCATATCCACCTCATCTGTAATGGGTCTATATATGGTATCAGGGCCCTCACACACAGCTTTCCAATAAAAAACATATAGGCATATGATGTGCAATTGATGTGATTACATGACACAGGTAGAGTTGTATGACTGTGTGAACAGTTCCACTGTGTGGCATGTGATGCATACCCAAGGCTGTATTTGGAGGTATTGCCGCAAAGCATTTTTTTAAATAGGTAAAAAACATTAAGGAGAATACCCAAATACATGCAGAGCTGTTTATGGATGGCACCAACCACACTCAACTGTAGTAAATAGACAAACTGCTATCTGACAGATTTGGATCAAACTTCACCCACCTGTCCACACTGGCCATCACCTAAAGTATACATGCAAACATTACTCACCTTATTTTGTCAAGAGAGCAGCTCATCTGTGAGCTCTCTGTGGCTAAGAATATGCCATCAATAGGCCCTGACAACATCTCAGATTGAATTTTCAATAATTTACTAACCTACCAGACACAGGTGGATTCCTACTTAACCACAGCCTCCAGAGAGGCTATGTTCTGGCAGAAAGGTGTACAGCAACAGCCATCCATCTGAACAAGGGGGGACTATCACCTGACTCAGGGGATTATAGACCCATAAGACTGACTCACTTAATCTATAAGACAATCAAAAGAATCATCGTGGACCTTATCAAAAAGGATACAGGTAATCTCCTGACTGTGTACCCAACCCATTTTTGATTTGTTAAGGCTACAATCATATCTGTTAAATCTGTTTGACTTCTTCAAGAAGGTCACCAAGGGCATGGATGATGGAAAGACTGTGCATCCTGTCTAACTTGACCTGGCCAAGGTATTTGATACAAATCCACACCCAAATATTAGAAAGAAACTGTCTCAAATAGGCATAAACACCTATTTAACCAAGTGGGTAGCCAAATGAATGACCGACAGGGTACGTACTGCCAAAGTGTGTGAACTCACCTATGGAAAAAGCCAGTGACCAGGGCTGTATCACAGGGACTCAGCACTAGGCTCTTTCCTGTTCATTATTTAATTCTCAGAAGTAAAGACAAACTTAGGCAGTCTTTGTCTGGCCACCTTTGTACATGACTGCAAATTGTGGGCAATCATTGTATCCACAAATGCTATTGATATACTGCAGAAAGGATTAACACACAAAAATGATTGGTGCCAGGGCCAACGAGACACATTAAATGAACACAAAACCATAATTTTTCCCTTTAATTGGTTTCTAGGTTCATAGGGGGGTTACTAGGCTAATGGCTCTAGACAAACCTAGCTGTGTAATAACCCAAGTACCCTTATTGACCAGAGTTAGATGGTTGTTGTTAGCAGAGCTTTTCTGTGATCATCACTGACTGCACCTGTTCATTAGGGACATAGGTGCCACACCCAGGATGAATTTACATTCACCCATACAGTTGTCAATGCTGGAATTGAATAGGGTCATTGAGGAGGTCTGCTTCACATGGAGTTCAAGCTTTTTCCAGAGGGGCAGCAATCACTGGGAGGAATATGTGTCATTCCAGCATGTTCTGTTAATGTTACAGGCTAGGATGAGATTCCTGGAGCAAGTTATTCTTGTCCCATTTGATTTGCAGATGTGCACCGTTTCCATTAGAGCAGGGTCTAAGACTGCTTTGTAGGCCAGGCACAAGTCACTTCTCAGCAGCCTATATGATACTGAGTACAGTGACGGGGCTTTCAGTTTTACATGTATATCATGTTTTGGAGGCCCTGGATTCTCTTGCTTAGAAACCTCTGTGGTCTCTTCAGTCGCTGCAGGTGTCTGTTGATGTTCATACAGAAGGGGGCATTGTACTCAATTAGTGGTCTGATAAGGGTCAAGTACAGTGGAGCTATAACCTCCCTGGTCTTGGATGTGATGCCCTTATTTATGAGATATGAAATGTAGAATGTTTTTCTTGCCACTATGGACTCATGGTGATTGAAGTTTAGATAGTTATCAACCTGTGTTCTCAAGTCTCAGACCACTGAGTTTGAGCTTAGAGGGGTGCTATTTATATCATAATTAGCAGGGGCTACTTCTTTACCAAAGGGGATAATGAGCCATTTTTTTGTGTTAAGTTTTAGTCCCTGAGTCTGGCACTGATCATTTGTCTGTGTCAGCCCTTTCTGAAATATGTTAACATCATTGGAGGACTCTATGATTGCACCCAGTTTAAAGTTGTCTGCAAACCTGGTAAACTACAGGCCAACCACCTTCATCCAGACTTCAGAGAAATAGATTCCAAACAGTAGAGGGTCCAGCACAGATCCCCTTGTAGTACCCCACTGGTAACTGCTCTACTGGTGGAGGGCGACTCCCCAACTTTGACAGTGTGCATTCTGTCAGTGAGCAAGTTTGCTAACCATCTAGTAATGCCTGTGTTAATCCCCAGCTGGGAGAGTTTCTCTATGATACTTGAATTGGGGATTATGTCACAGGCCTTGGCAAAATCAAGATTGGTGGTATGAACTGTTTTGCCTTCATCTAGGGCTTTGTCAACATTCTTGAAGAAGTCCATTAAATTTAATAAGCAAGATCTACCCTTGACCAAACCCGACGGGGTCAGGTCAAGGGGTTGAAGGTCACCTATGTCCTTGTTGATAAGGTCCATGATTATTCTTTCCATGGTCTTGCAGATAGGGCTGGTTACGCTTATGGGTTGATAGTTCCCAGTGTCAGTTGATGGACCCCCCTTTGTGCAAGTGGATTACTGCTGGTGTTCTCTACTCGGCCAGGACAAAACCAGTTCTCAGGCTATTGTTAAAGAAAGTGCAGCGTGGTTCTGCTAGGTCTTGTTTTAGATTGTTTGGTGCTGCAGTAGCATTGTCGCCTCACAGTTAGACGTTGCCCGTTCAATTCTCAGTTAGATCGTCTTCTGTGTGGTGACATGTGTGAATGGGCGTTTCTTCATTGAAGGTTGTGCATTAGGCCGGGCAAGCCAGCATGTAAAAATCTACTGCCAATCATTAGTGGACCGGAGTTCCGCTGTGGCAAACCCTAACCGGGAAAAGCCAAAAGAAACAAACAGAAACAGTAAGCAGGCTGGAATGTTATCTGGTCCCACAGAGGCCATGTTTTTGGTCTTGGAGAGTGCTTGTATGACCCTTTTTTTTGGAGATTCTCAGTAAAGGACTGGTGTCAGGAATGCTTTGGGTATGTCTTGTGGGGACAGGCGGGGTGAAGTTATAGCCAGTTCTGTCAGCTAGCAGCTTAGGAATTTCCTCAGGTTCAGTCTGAATGGTACCACCCACTATAAATACAGCACACTGGTGGGCATTCTCTTTTAGGTTTTGGATGTAGCTGAAGAATGCCTTATGATTGTCTTTAGCTAGGGATGCTAATTTAGACCATAGCTAACCTTAGAGCACTTAACAAGGTATATGATTTGCTTGTTCAAGCTGTGAAGGGTATGATCCTTGCTGTGTAAGAAGTTCCCTCTTGTTCTTAGTTATCAGTTTCTTTCTTTTGTTCTATAGCTTATTTATACTTACAGTCTGCCAGGGTAGTTAGCTTTTTTTCAGAAGATCCAGTTTTGTCCCTATTGGGTACATCTGAGACAATGCTTCTCTTTAAGTGGCTGTGTAGGGCATTTGTGTATTCCTCTGTAAAGGAGTCATTGTTGGCTATGTGGCAGGGGCTCTGAACTTTTTATACCAATGCTTAGTAGTCAATAGTTTACTTTGGAGAACTTTTTTCTTTTATTTACTTTTCTTTATGTTTACTTCAAACAAGACATATTTATGGTCTGACCTTACCAGGGAAGCAACACCCAGGGGGTAGTGTAGTGACCCGCCCCATGTTGGTGAGCACACAGTCAGTCCAGAACTTCATAGCAATCATGTTTGCACTCATGAAAGTTGCCAAATCAATGGAAGAACAGTTGGAATCTCCCATGACCAAGGTGTTTGTCCCTATACTGGGTGACTCTAGCAAGTCCATGTAGGCAGTGTTCTTATCCTGGTTCATGGTAAGGGACCTGTAGCTAGACATGATGCAGAGGGGTATTTTACCTATAGTTAAGTGGACATGGAGTAGCTCAAGACAGTCGTACTGTTTCATCAGTCTTACTCTGTATTTGGATTTAATGAAAATGGATACACCTCCACCTTTGGTTCTTTCACACTCGTTTTGGGGTATGAACATATGAAAGGCATTGTAGCCTTGTATGTCTGGAGTGCACTCAGTGGTCTTGAACCAAGTCTCAGCAACTGCACAAATGTCTGCATCTTCCAAGGTGAGGAGCACTTCTAGGGAGTGCAGTTTACTGTTTAAGTTTCTAGTATTAAGCAACATGACCTTCAATTTGTCTTCAGTGGATTTCTTTACATCAGAGGTTTTGTTGTTTAGACATTGCCTAAAAAAAGCACTATGGGGGAGGCAAGCATCTTTGTCAGTATCCAAAAGCCTTGAGGAGACAGGTGAATTCTGCAGTGTGGACTGTCGACTATGTCTTCCCAGGTAGATACTGGATCCTGCTGGAGTGACACAAGAAGCTAAGACAATTTTTGAAATCAAGCATTTTTTTGTCTGTATTGTGCCATCATCTTAGGTGAAGATAGAAGGCTGCTTAGTGCTACGGAAATACCTGCCTGGGATGCATAATATGAAATTGCGGTCATGCCTCTCTTTGTATAGTCCAGAGAGGTGCATCACAAGTCATTCACACCAACATGTACTATGACAGAATCATAACGGTACTTGTTGTTAAGTGACTTGAGTGCCAGCATGGTTTAACAGATCCTGGCACCTGACTTGCAGCTGACCATGACCTTCTCCTTGTTCAACCTGGTGAAGGGGATATCTGTGTGCCTAGTGAGATATTAGGTTTTGACATGTTTTGCCTTGGTGGCTTAATTGTTGAAATACTGATATGTGCATTGTTATGTGTACTGGTGGATTTTGTTCATGTACCAGTATGTGTATGTTGTTTGCACTTGGGAGGTCTCCGGCCTTTTAGTAGGCTCTTAGTGAGTACCTGCACATATGTGGGTTTATGTGTTTTGACTTTATCTTGTGTGTGAGGGGTGCTGTGTGTGCTAACAACCTGTTGTATGTCTTGTATATTGTTATGTGAGAGGACTGATTCTAATTTCATGGTATAGTTACATTTCTCACATGTTGTGTTTGTTTGCTTTAGGAGCAAGTGGTTGTCACTATAATTGAGGCATTTACTACATTGCCTCAGGATGCCCATGTCAATTAGGTTGGCTGGAGAAATGGTGGGACTCTGTCCATCTATTATGGCAGATATATATTGTAGTAACTATAGGGGATGGGCTAGATGGACTAGAGTTTGCTTGTGAGATTAACAAGACCAGGTATTCTGTAGAGGGCTAGGGGTGGAAGACTGTGTCAATGCCTCAAAATAAGCAATTGCTCATTAGGTAACAATAGACAACTGCATTGTACACAGAGAGGCAGTGGAGCTAAGGAGGGTTCTCCAGAAGATATCAAGGGAAAATTGTGTTTCTAAGCATTTGTGTCTATACACAGCAGCACTAAATCCCACAGAGCGGTGTGCAGCTATGCACAAATGTGGGGCTTAAACACAAGTGGAGTTAAACACTTTTAACACAAATTAACCAAAAGGAAAGCCCACAACTGAGCCTTTTTCCAGCAATCCCTAACTCAGATGGGTGCTGGGCTACACACCTCTGCCACAAAGGTGCGGGAGGGCCTTCTTAATGTAGGATGTCTGGTTTTAGTGCTCAAGTAATACCAAACACTTTATATTCAACAAAATCGTGTCTAGCCTATGCTATGAAATACAGTACTAGAAATTCAAAGTGCAGAAAAAACTGTCACAGCAGTAAAAACAGCAAACATTAAGCAGCAGTTAAGCAAAACATAGTTCAAGAAAAGTGAAATGCAAGTTTAAAATATACTTATTTATTGTTGAACAAAGTGGGTCTTGGATTTAGTTCAGATTCACTCCAGATCTCTGGCTAAAATACAAGTGAAGTTAAACAGTTTTAACACAAATTAACCAATAGGAAAGCCCGAAACTGAGCCTTTTTCCAGCAATCCCCAACTCAGATGGGTCCAGGGCTACACAATTCTGTCACAAGGGTGTAGGAGGGCTCTCTTAATGTAGGATGTCTGGTTTTAATGCTCAAGTAATACCAAACAGCCTAGATTCAGCAAATCTGAATCTAGCCTATGCTATGAAATACAGAAGTACTAGATATTCAAAGTGCAGAAAAAACAGTCACAGCAGAAAAACATAAAAAATGAAGCAACAACTAAATAAAATACATTTCAAAAAAGTGCAATGCAAGCTTAAAATATACTTATATTTTTGTTTTGCACAGTGGATACCTTTGGTAAGCAAGCACCAAAGGTAATTACAATGTAGACAACATATCCCTATGAGTAGACCCAGTACTATGTGATCGATGTACTCAGGTAGACAGTAATTGGAACTTTGACCATCATGTGTCCACAGTGGAGACAAATCCCTGCACAGCTCATAAGTATGTGCAGGCCATCCACATCAAAGAACATTATGACTTCATTTTACTTGGCCCTCATCATGCCAGTAATTGAGTACAATGCACCTTTTCGCATGTACCTCACTCCACTTCTGCAACAGCTGGAGCAATCCCAGAGTTTTTGCTCAATGAACATACATGGAGTAAACCACAACTCATATGCGGAAAGACTGAAAACCTTAACACTGCATTATATCACCTACAGCCTATTAAGGGTTGATCTGTGTCTGATCTACAGAGCAGTCTCCAATCTAGCCATGATGAAAATGTTACACATTGTTAAAGCAAACTGCATGAGGGTCACTGAATTCCAGGGATGTTATCCTAGCCTCTGACATAATAAATCATTTTGGTGGGCTAGATACATCAGACACTACCCCATCTCTGGAACAAGATTGTCTTTTACATAAAACAAAGGCCTTTCCTGACCCTCTTCAAATGCAACCTAGATCAGTGGGTAGTTAATCACTGTGTTTTACTTGTATTCTGCTGTTAACTGCATATTAAAACTTGAAAATACACCACAGCTCTGTCTCTTGTGAGTCAGACAGAAATTAGAACAGGTCAATTAAGGAGTCACACATAAGTTAGAAGAGGCAGTTAAAGTTAATCATCTGTGAACTGAGGGGGTGGAGATAGGAACTAAACCTTCTATTTAAGGGGTAAAATAAAACATTATTTCAGAGCTTTACTGGAAAGACTCATCCAGACTCTGCTACAGTTTGCTGTGAGGGAAAGATTAGTTTGCTTTTTATTTGTTGTATTCTGTATTACTTTATTGCTTTTTTCTTTATTGTATACTGTGATTTGTTTTCTTTACACTGTGTTTTACTTGTATTCTGCTTTTAGCTGCATATTAAAACTTAGAAAGACACCACAGCTCTGTCTCTTGTGAGTCATAAAGAAATGTTTCCTACCCTCCTACCCTGTTACTGCTGTGTTCTTAAACGCCACTGCCTTTCTAGTTGCTTGCCCCTTATGTTACTTTGACCATATATTTCATTTCCTCTCTGCTTTTACTGGTTGTGTGAGGAAGCACAAAATTATCATTTTGTGAAGTCACCCCCTTCAACTATTTAAATTTATTGGCCATCCTACTGTATTTCATAGTACCATTATAAAAAAATGACCACCCCCTTTCAATCTATCTTGCTGTTTTAAAAGTAGTGAATCTCCATTAAAACTTAACTTTTTAGACAGGTAAAACTTAAGTTACCTACTTTCACATCTAACTCCTCTAGTGCACACTGCAGTGCTTAGGATAAACCATTTTTTCATCTTACCTTTAAGCATCTATTTCAAAAAGATCAGTTATTGGAGAGCCCACATCCTGCCTCTCAGTAGTCATCTTGGGATTAGTGCTTCTGTTTTCTCCTGTTGAGAGAATGAGTTAATTTACTTTATTTCCTGGAGACCACTGATCACCAGAAAGCTTAATAACTGCTTTATAGGTGACAGCTTGGAATCTGTGCTTATATTCTGATCCTGGTGAGAGTAGGAGCAGAGCGCATTGATTCCTGACTCTTTCTGGTTGGAGAGTAAGTGTCTGTGCTTAACGTACCTGATTGGTCTGGTTGCTATTTGAGGCATCTACCAGAAAAAGACTACAAGTCTGCAGACCCTTGCATCATCTGGGACAAGACTGTAGATCACTAAACAGGCCGTGGCCTGCTTCTCTTCTTAGGATTGGTGCTAACATTTTGCTTCTGGTGAGAGAAGAAGCAGAAGAGTATTGTATCCCAACAGAGTGAAGCTGTGCTGAGACCAGCATTAGTAGTAGCCAAGCAGCAGCCATTCATGCGACTCCTCTCTTCTTATCATTCTTGACAAGCTAATTCTTTGTTTTCAGTAAGTACTGCTTGATTTCCATATCTGCCTAAATACTTCATCTTTAAATTTTCAGGGTCTACTTATTAGTTTCCCCCCAAGTGTTTGGCAGTGCTCTGTACAGACTCAGACACTTTGAGTGACATTTTTCCTGTAAAAGGCTTCAGTACTAAATATATTGAACTCATATCCAGGCATGTCTAAAGGTCAGTTCTTTCTCCTGTCAACCTGGTGAGCTTGGGCATCCTGAGGCAATGGAGCAACTGCCTCATGTGCACAGACAACACTCTCCTCTTACCTCCCAACTCTATGACTTTGAGGGATGCACATATATAGGTTCATAGGTTGGTACTAAGCTATCGTCCCTAGGGTCTATACAAGCCTAGCCATAACAATTCTCTGGATATTTCTTCCCACAATATTTACTTCCCTGTATATATAGCCAGATTGGAAGCTAAGCACTCTCCAGCTAAGACTGGATGAGCCAGTCATGAGGAGAAGGTTAACACCTGCATCACACCACACTCAACACATAGCCCTCCAGAACATACACTGCCACAACCCTCACATAGTAACACAAAACACACACCTACTTTTGAGGAGGCTCTCAATAAAAATCCTCCCAAACAACAGATACCTCTGAGGCAGAAATGCAAACAACCTCCACATCCCAGCACAAACCATGAGACACATAGTTCACATAAACAATGTGCCACTCAACC